>NW_026461687.1:0-63793 GCF_021730395.1 Mercenaria mercenaria | reverse complement strand
GATCTGATTTGTCATGGAATCCAAGAATTATTGTTGTTGAAGTTATTTTGGAAGTTTGTATCAAATAAAACCATAAATGAAGTCTCTATATGGCTGCAAAAGCCAAAATAGCCAATTTTGGACCTTTAAGGGGCCATAACTCTGGAACCAATGAAGAAATCTGGCCAGTTCAAGAAAGGAACCAAGATCTTGTGGTGATACAAGTTGTGTGCAAGTTTGGTTAAAATCGAATCATAAATGAAGCTGCTATTGTGCAGACAAGGTCAAAATAGCTAATTTTGGCCCTTTCAGGGGCCATAACTTTGGAACCCATTATGGGATCTGGCCGGTTCAACTAAGGAATCAAGATCTTATGGTGACACAAGTTTTGTGCAAGTTTAATTAAATTCAAATCATAAATGAAGCTGCTATTGTGCAGACAAGGTCAAAATAGCTCATTCTGGCCCTTTCAGGGGCCATAACTCTGGAACCCATAATGGAATCTGGCCAGTTCAAGAAAGGAATCAAGATCTTATGGTGATACAAGTTGTGTGCCAGTTTGGTAAAAATCAAATCATAAATAAAGCTGCTATTGTGCAGACAAGGTCAAAATAGCTAATTTTGGCCCTTTAAGGGGCCATAACTCTGGAACCCATAATGGGATCTGGCCAGTTCAAGAAAGGAACCGAGATCTTATGGTGATACAAGTTGTGTGCAAGTTTGGTTAAAATAAAATCATAAATGAAACAACTATCGTGCAGACAAGAAATTGTTGACGGGCGCACGCACGCACTGAAGGACTGACGATGGACGACGGGTGATCACAAAAGCTCACCTTGTCACTATGTGACAGGTGAGCTAAAAAACAAACTTACACAAAGTATACAAATTAAATGAAAAAAAAAAAATGACGGATGCAAGGTTCGAACCATCAAAACTATCGCTACAAAATGATTACATATCTATCCACTCAACCTACTGCGCCATCAAGCCAACTATTGATCTTACTTTCAATATCTTTCCTTTTAAAAGTATTGCTAAGTACTGATTGTTTATTTACATGTTGCTAAAAATAAAAACGCCATAATACTGTGCGGTACCTATAATTTGTTCACCAACATGAAATAATAAATGCGTCTACATCAATCTGCTCAACTGACTTGTCATCCTAAATGATTAGTATAGTCAATTAGTTATTTGAGCAGCAGAAAAGCTAAGCCACATATAGTTTTAATGAATATCCATGCATGGTGAATCAAAATACTTGTATACAACTTGCAAGACTCAAATAATTGCCACAAAATAAGAATGAGGCATTACACATTCAAGTACTCCAGTATATACAAATAAAAAAAAAAAACATGATGACCTTATATCACTCGCCAGAACAGATTCTAGCAAGAAACGATTCTGCTAAAATAACTATGAAAACTGGCCTGCAGATTCAAAGTTTTTCATAGAGCCATTATCAGCAAAAGTAGACCCATGCAGTCCTTGCAGACATTTTTTTAAAAAGATGGCTTTTAGCAATTTTACCCACCCCTTGAAACCTCTTTTTTATAATCATGATAGCTTTTAACATATTAATAGGGCTTTACCAATAAATTATTTCAAAATCAGAGATGGCATTTTTCTATTTTGGCTTGGGTGGCAATGTGTTTTGACAAATTAAAATATTATGAACATTCTTGGAAGACAGTCTCTGTGAAATTATTCTGAAATTAGACCAGTAGTTTAGGAGGAGTCTGTTATAAGATTTTTCTATTTTTTAGCTCTTGTGGCCATGTGACAATGCTCTCTGGCAACCATGTTTTTTGACGGATCGGAATAAAAAGTTTGTAGAGAGTCATTACTAAGAAACTGATTTTAAAATAATGCCAGCAGTTTCTGACAAAAGAAGATTTTTTGAGTTTCCACTATACAAAGAAAGGAAATAGTGACCAAATAACTCCAGTTGCAATCTTGGTAGAGGGTGAAACATTGATCATTTGTGTGAAATTTTAAAATCAGACCAACAGTTTCTGAAAAGCAGCTAGATTTTTAAAATATAGGGAAAAGTGACCATTCCCTCAGTAGCTATTTTTTGACGCTTTCAGAAAAATTTGAAACATCTTGACAGAGGGTCACCCAATGAGTGAAATAATTTTATAACAAAGTCAACAGTTTCTGACAAGTAGATTTTTAAAGATTCCATTATGTACACAGGGTTTAAATTTAGACAAGCATGCAAGCTAAATGCTAGTGGAATTTGAGAATAGCTAGTGGGCTTGGAATGTTACTAGCTAATTTCAGCTAGTCAATAATATACCAAGCAAATGTCTTCAAAGCTTTAATAAAGATTAAAGTTGGTTCTGCAGGTATACATTTTTCTGCATGAAAGGAATGTTATCATTTATAAAAATGATATTTCATTGTTCAACAAAGCTCTGATATAATGCATGATTGCAGCTTGCATTAAGTTAACATGGGAGGCTTTGACTTTAGCTTGTAAGTGGATAAAAATGGCACTAGCTATTTTAAGTTAATAGAATTTTTTTTGTGACTGGCTACTTACAGAGATTAATCAGTAGGTTTTGGTCAGTAAAATATTAATAAAGCAATTAAATATTATTTAGCTAGTGAACAAAAAGGGCACTAGCTACTTTTAGCTAGTAGAAAATGTTGCTAAATTTGACCCCTGGTACATACAGGGAAAGTGACCACTGCCTCTGGTGATCTGCTTTTTGAAGAATCGCAAAATTTGATTGAGTTCACTCAAGGAACATCCTATAAATTAGAGATAGACCCTAAAATTTTCAATGGTAGTAATACATTTAATAAAGTCTAGAAATTGATTTCCGAGTCCTTGAAATAACCAAAAATGATTTCATAAATGTGAAGTTTATGATAGTTTTGTTAATATCAATAACAGAAGTTTTAATTTTTAATTTAAAGTTGTGATCCACGAAGAATGACAACTCTTGCCTTGGGCTAGTACTTATAAGCACAGATATCTATTAGTTTACTTCCCTTGCAATTACACAGTTGAGTGTAAAATGAAAACTGTTTTAGACACAATATCATACTTTTTTGCACAACAAAAACATTTAGGATTTATTCATTTGTGTTTGATTTACCCCTCAAAATATGGTTCCTATGATTCTGTCAACTTGCACATGGTAAAAAATTAACTTTTAACAAGCCAATAATAAAATGAAGTACCAGTAAGTAATTAACAGTGCAGATAATACAGTTTTGCTTGTATCAAAATGTCACAATAGAAGCACTTTTGTAATACAGAACACCTGGTAGGATTAGTAAAGGTGCAATTATATTGATCTCTATTTCCTATGCCTATATAAATCTTTTAAAATCTTACCAGCTGTTTTAGATACCTTTGATGATCTTTTCTATTTTTAGCTCTGACTGCCCTTACGTGTAACCAAGTAGAACTGTTCGAACAACTTTGATAGAGGAACACCCAAGAAACATCCATGCCAAGTTTTATAGATTTCCAATTAACAGCTTCCTTGGAGATTTGGTTTGAGGAAAGTGTTGACACACTGAGGTACAGATGGATGTATGATGGACAGATTGACCTACAACAGACAGTGTGATCACAATAGCTCACTTTTAGCAAGTTGTGCTCTGGTGAGATAAAAATAAGGATTTTAGTGTCTTCAAGATTTTAGTAATTCTGTAAACAGAAGAACCAATCCTTTCACTTAAGTGGGGAAAAAATCACCCAAGTACGTTATATAAGAACAAGAATTGAAAAGAATAGTACATTGTTATATGCAAACCTGAGCTATACTGTCAGCATCTGGAGACAGACTATAGTCTGTATCTGGACTGCTTGTAGATGGAGATGTAACCTGTTCAACATCTTCTGTTGCAGGAGTTTCTAGTTCCTGTTCTTGTTGATTGGTTTCTTGGATGCAACTTCTCTTTCTATGCTCTGCTTTTTCCACAACTTCTATATGTTTTAAACTTTGCTGGTCATGCACTGAAGGTGCATCATTTCCAGTATCAGTTTCCTGTCTTTGTTCTTGTATATCCATTTCTGTGTTTTCAGCAGAGTTTTGGGCAGACATGGTCTTCAACATAGCTCCAGAGCTGCTAAAAGGAAAAAAACATACTTTTTTAATGAAAACTTTCACTTCTGATTCTTGATGAACTGTTATTAACAAAGGAAATTCCTAGAATAACACAAATTTCTGTTTTTCTATGGAGATAAATTTCTTTGTTGTAGTTGGAATATCAATCACTCCAGGTGGATAAGAAACTTAAACAAGCAATGCTTGAAAACAAAATTTGCTGAGACAGCATCATTCTGCATTGTAACAGCATACTGATACATACAGTCATATGCACAGCCTCAACTTTTCTGAATATACCCCTTTTCCAGCATTTAATTATGATTTCACGGTACTGGGAAGATTATGATAATACTAATTACTAGGGGTTTTCTATTAATTAGTATAATATGGCCAGTCAAGTATTATACATAATTTCTTTTATTGTTGATCCTTTATTGATGTATCTATAACATATTCAAGCTGTAGCTCTTATAGTTTTTGAGAAAAGGTGGACCTAAACAAAAATTTTAACCAAGAAACTCAAATTTTCTAAGTACAAAAAGGACCATAATTTTGACAAAATGCTTATCAGAGCTATGGTTCTAGGCCTACATAGTCATATAATAATGATAAACAAGTGTGCAAAGTTTCAAAGCTGTAGCTCTAATTGTTTTTGAGAAAACTGGTGGACCTAAACAAAACTTTTAACCAAGAAACTCAAATTTTCTAAGTACAAAACGGGCCATAATTTTGACAAAATGAATATCAGAGTTATGGGTCTTAGCCTACATTGTCCCCTAATGATGATCAACAAGTGTGCAAAGTTTCAAAGCTGTAGTTCTTATAGTTTTGGAGAAAAGGTGGACCTAAACAAAAATTTGACCAAGAAACTCAAATTTTTTAAAGTTTGTTTGTTTGTTTTGGGTTTAACGCCGTTTTGCAACAGTATTTCAGTCATGTAACGGCGGGCAGTTAACCTAACCAGTGTTCCTGGATTCTGTACCAGTACAAACCTGTTCTCCGCAAGTAACTGCCAACTTCCCCACAAGAATCAGAGGTGGAGGACTAATGATTTCAGACACAATGTCGTTTATCAAATAGTCACAGAGAACATGCGCCCCGCCCGAGGATCGAACTCACGACCCCGCGATCCGTAGACCAACGCTCTTACCTACTGAGCTAAGCGGGCGGGTACTAAAAGGGTCATTATTATATAAATTTTGACAAAATGCATATCAGAGATATGGTTCTTGGCCTACACAGTCCCCTAATGATGATAAACAAATGTGCAAAGTTTCAAAGCTGTAGCTCTTACAGTTTTTGAGAAAAGGTGGACCTAAACAAAAAATTTAACCAACGCCAACAATCAAGTGACGACAATACCTCGTAGATTTTTTCAAAAGTCAGACAAGCTAAAAATGCAGTACAAAGGCATTCCTATTCACAGTCTGTTTGTTTATATGTATGTCATATGATACACTTACACTGACACAAATATCACTCAGGTGAGCAATATAGGGCCATCTTGGCCCTCTTGTTTTTTTTATTGCTTTTTTATTAAGTGGGACTTTTCAAAATTATTTTTGTGTTAAAAAATGAATACAAACAAGTGAATGAAATATTGCCATGCAATACAAAGTCCCCTACTGGGAGGCGCCATGCAATACTGGAAGGCACCTAACTTTCTCTACTGCAGTATAACAATGAACTGATATCTGTCAATGATGTATAAACAATATTGTACTATATATACAATATGTTATAACAAAACAATTGGATTAAAATTTGCATATATAAAAACCTAGTTGTTTTCATATGAAATTATTCAGCCAATTATAAAAATGTTATCATATAAGTTATTTATAGCAACAACAAAGGGGCATTAATCAAGAAAAAAAAAATCTATATAATATAAGTCCACAAGAAACTCTTTACCAGGTAGAGATAGGTCAAAATACACCTAAAAATTGTAACATGCATGTTGTACCACAGAAAAGTGGTCTCGATTTTTCCCTACGGCCAGTAATAAAAATGTTACAATATAATCTATTTATAGGCCAGTAATAAAAATGTTACAATATAATCTATTTATAGTAACATCAAAGGGAGGTAATTCTAAAAACAAGAGGGTCATGATGACCCTGGATCGCTCACCTGAGTAATATGAGCTACATGTTTCAAATGTCAAACTGATGATTTTTAGAAATGTTTTGGAAGATTTTCCGATGTACAATCAAGTAACCCCCGGGGCAGGGCCAATTTTATCCCGGGGGTCATGATTTGAACAAAGTTTGTAGAAGTCTACTAGGCAATGTTACATATCAAATATCTAAGATCTAGGCCTAAAATCTGGTTTATTTTTAGCAAATTTATGAAGATTTCCCTATGTACAATCAAGTTATCCCTGGGGCTGGGTCAATTTGACCCTGGGGGTCAAGATTTGAACAAATTTTGTAGAGGTCCACTAGGCAATGGACATGTCAAATATCTAAGCTCTAGGCCCTCTGGTTTAATTTTAGAAAATTTTGAAGATTTTTCTATGTACAATCAAGTAACCTCATGGGACAGGGTCAATTTAACCCCGGGGGTCATGATTTGAATAAATTTTGTAGAAGTCTACTAGGCAATGCTATACGTCAAATATCTAAGATCTAGGCCTTCTGATTTATTTTTAGAAAAATTTTGAAGATTTTCCTATGTAAAATCAAGTGACCCCTGGGGCGGGGTCAATTTTGACCCCAGGGGTTATGATTTGAACAAATTTTGTAGAAGTCCACTAGGCAATGCTACATGTTAAATATCTAAGCTCTAGGCCTTCTGGTTTATTTTTAGAAATTTTTTGAAGATTTTCCTATGTAAAATCAAGTGACCCCTGGGGCGGGGTCAATTTTGACCCAGGGGTCATGATTTGAACAAATTTTGTAGAGGTCCACTAGGCAATGCTACATGTCAAATATCTAAGCTCTAGGCCTTCTGGTTTATTTTTTTTAAAAATTTGAAGATTTTCCTATAGAAATCTATGTAAAATCAAGTGACCCCTGGGGCGGGGTCAATTTTGACCCCGGGGTCATGATTTGAACAATTTTAGTAGAGGTCCACTAGGCAATGCTACATTTCAAATATCTAAGCTCTAGGGCTTCTGGTTTTTGAATAGAAGATTTTTTAAGATTTTCCTATGTAAAATGCATGACAGAGTTCTGGACCGGACAGGAAAAAAACCTACTGACCTTTGACCTCCAATCGTGACCTTGACCTTTGAGCTAGGGGTCAGGCTTTTGTGCATGACACATTGTCTCATCATGGGGAACATTTGTTTGGACAGATAGCTCAGTGGTTTGCACACTGGCCTTCCAATCCTGAGGTCGGGGGTTCGATCCCCGGCAGCTATTCGGGAATTTTCAGAAACGCTTTTCAGTGTTTCCCACACAACTAGAGGTGTACTGGTCAGGAACCCAGGCAATCCTTGCGTGTATCAGTGCTATACACTGGGCACGTTAAAGAACCAGGCTGTCTATTCGCAACGAGCTAGGCTAAGTTAGCCGGACAAGCCTGTATCTGATTTCTGATCTCTCTGTCATGGGGGTTTTGTCTCACTCTGTCCCTCTGGTCAGATCGCTCTGTGTCTGTACTAGTAGAGGATGAATTATGCACCCTGTGTGGCTGCATTTGAACTATGTAAAGCGCCTTTGAACGTGAAATTGATCGCGAAAAGGGCGCTATATAAATCTGGTATAATAATATAATAATAATTTGTGCCAAGTAATATTAAAATCCCTTCATGAGTGGCAGAGTTATGGACTGGAAAGGACGAAAAGCCCTGTTGACCTTTGACCCCCAATTTTGACCTTGACCTCTGAGCCAGGGGTCTGGGATTTGCACATGACATGTTGTCTCATCATGGGAACAGTCTAATACATCATCTCGTTCTAACATTGGTCTTAAAATGGATGATGATAATGAGATATGTTTTAATAAGCAAAAAGTTTCTGAGAAATTCAATGTTTTTTACACAACAGTTGCTTCTAAATTGGTAGATAAATTGCCTAGGTCCCTCCAAAGATATGGAAGGAATTTTGTTTTTTCTTTTTACTCACAAAAAGGTGTTTTTCCTAATAATTTTTCTTTTTCAGTCAAGTCTGAGAATAAAATTTTAAAATATTTAAGTAAACTCAGTGTAAGTAAGTCTACTGGACTGGATGGTATTCCTTGTAAGTTTGTTAGAGATAGTGCATCTATTATAGCTTGTCCTCTCACACATATCATAAATTTGTCTTTAATTCAAGGGGTAGTACCAGATGAGTTGAAATCTGCAAGAGTACCCCGGCGAAATGGAATTCATGAAATCATGAATTTTTCATCACCATTATGAATTATTCATGAACTGTTCTGGATTACTTCTTAATCTAACTTCATGAAGTTTTATGCATGAAGTGTCGTTTGATCTACTTCATGAAGATATCAAGCATTATTGACAGATTCATAAAATCCTTGAAATATTCATGAACTTGTTTAAGAATGAATCAAGATTTTTTCATGAATGTCAATATACCTATAGAATTCAAGAAAAATTCTTGAAAAAAAATATGAACATTTTATGAGCAGTTTAAGAATATTAAATTCTTAAAACATTCTTTATGTGTTCTTAAGAAAAAGCCATGAATATTTAATGAGTGTATCTATGATTCATTAAAAGTACTAAAATTTAAAACCTTTTTCTAGTTCAGTACCAGTTCTTGAACCCAATTGTGAGTTTCTGAACTGTCCATTCATTAAACATAAAACTTAGTTTTACCTTTTACAATAAATGAATAAGTTCATGAACTGTTCATGAATGTTCATGAACATTTAATTCATGTCACATGATCAGTTTCCATAATTTTGTTGCATGCTGGGAAATTTTTTGCACATGTGATTCAGCAATTTTTGAGAAGTTTGTGCAGCAAATGAGAAGGAAATATATATCATACTACAGTTAGGAATGGTTTAAAAGGAACATGAGTATACTGAATATCAAATAAGTAATTATGGCGTTGTTATAAATTGTTCATTTTAAAAATATAAAGTCCTTCTAAAATGTCACAAGTTTTCACGACCCTGAAGCTAGTATCTAAATTTCAATCTTGAGATTAAAGTAAATTTTACATTGTTTAACTAATGTTTTGTATTTTATAAAGCAATTGTTTACATCTTATTATGCTCCCAATCCCACTCCAGTTTACTGTTTGACTCAACATTTCATTTTGTTGAGGGTTGAAAATGTCACTGTCACAGTGATTCAGCAGAGACTAAAACAATCTCTAGCCACTAACTGAACAACGCTTTGACCTACAGGATCTTTTCTTGTATCAAGCTATACCGATAATTTTCAAAGAATCCCATTACATGCAGATCTCTCAGGTTTCACTCCTACCATTGGTTACCTTGACTAGTTCATGAAACATTTTTTTTTTTTTTTTTTACAAAAATAGTTCATGAATAAATATTCATGAAAATCAAAATTTATGTTTCATGAATTTCAATACATTTTCTCAGCTCTTAATAACAAGACAGTGCATCGATACTACTTAATTAGTACAGGTATTATTTAGTAACTGAAAATATGATGGATTACTGTAACATCTATGGCAAAGAAGTCCTTTTATAGTGTTTTGTATTGTTCATGAAATATTCAAGAATTTAAGCACAAATGTCTTAATTCATGAAGTTATAAGAATATTTATTCTTGAAGTGTTCATGGAAAAAACATGAAGTGCAAATGAGACATTGAAATAAAGAACAAAATAATGCATGAATTCTTCATGAAGTATTTTTTCAGGAATATTTTCATGAATTCTTCATGAAGATTAATAAATACAAACTTCAAGAATTCTTCATGAACACAAGCTATGCATAATTTCATGCATTTTTAATGCATTTACCACTTCATGAATAATTCATGAATCTGTTTTCATCAGCTGCTGATGCATTTGTCTCATTTGCACTTCATGTTTTTGTCATGAAGACTTCATGAAGTCTCCTCATCAAGAAGTCATGAATGCTTCATGAGTACTTCATGAAGTATGACTAAACATTTGACAGGGGTAATGTTCCCCTTCTTAAGAAAAATGATAAAACAGATGTTGGTAATTACCGCCCTGTGTCCATACTTAGTATAATTTCCAAGATTTTTGAGAGGGTTGTTTATGACCAAGTTGATTCCTATCTCAATGACAAAAATTTATTGTACAAGTTTCAGTCTGGTTTCAGAAGAGGATTTTCAACTGATACATGTCTCATACATCTTTCTGATTATATCAAGTTTGAAATGGATAAAGGTCTTCTCATAGGCATGATTTTACTTGATCTCCAGAAGGCATTTGACACTGTGGATCATTCTATCCTTCTTATGAAACTTGAAGGCCTTGGTCTTGGCCCTGATACATGTATTACGTTGGTTCAGATCATATTTATCTGACAGACAACAACTTGTAGATGTCTCTGGAACCTTTTCTAAGCCTTGTAAAATTACTTGTGGTGTCCCGCAAGGGTCAATACTAGGACCTCTTTTGTTTTTAATTTATGTGAATGATATGTCTGCAGTGGTTAAAAATAAACTGTTACTCTATGCTGATGATTCTGCTATAATGGTCTCTGGTAAAACTAAGTCATCTATTGAAAATGATCTAGCTAAAGATCTTGAAATGGTTAGTCAATGGTTAATTGATAATAAATTGTCTCTATACATCTGGGTAAAACTGAATCTATTATATTTGGTTCCAAGCCTAAACTTAGGACTAATAGCGACCTTAATATAAAGTGTAATGGTCAAAATATTAATCCTACCTCAGCTGTCAAATACTTGGGTGCAACCTTAGATCAGAGTTTAACTGGTGAATCTATGGCTAGTTCCATTATTAAGAAAGCTAATGCCAGGTTAAAATTTCTTTATAGAAAGAAGGCCTATCTTAATGAACATACTAAAAGACTTTTGGTTTTATCCCTTATTCAATGCCATTTTGACTATGCTTGTTCATTTTGGTATCCTGGTTTAACAAAATTTTGGAAGGACAAACTACAGGTTACACAAAATAAATTGATTCGATTTGTATTGAACTTGGAACATAGATGTCATATTGAACAACATCATTTTATTTCCCTAGACTGGTTACCTGTTTCCAGAAGAGTTGAACAAATTACTCTTTGTCATGTTTTTAAAATAAAAAATGGTCAATCCCCTGATTACATGGGTCATCATATCGTTAAACAGGATTCTGTTCACGCATACCAAACTAGATCTAGCCAAAATGGGTCATTTGTGCCACCGAAAGTTAAAGGTTTTGGTGTAAAGTCTTTTTCCTACTTGGGCTGCAAGTTATGGAACATGCTGCCTCCCCACATAAGACAATTGCCCAACATATCTAGTTTTAAAAGGGCGGTAAAGGACCACTTTCTTAACGATAAGCTTCGTTGCTGAACTTATGTGTTCTTTCTGTTATCTAGTCCCTGGTTGTAATGCATTTTTTTAAGAAATTATATTTTCACAATGTACTATGATATTGATGTGATATTGGTGTCTATTTATTCATCTGTCTTTCGTTTAATTAAGAATCATAAATTGATTAGTTTGAGCAATTATAATTACATATGCATAACATATACGTTATTTTATAATAATGAACTCAGTAATTTTTTTATACATATTCATGTTAATGTTTCATGCCTCTCTATGTCAGACCATTGGTACCAAGGACCACAATGGAAATAAGAGATTTTTTTTCTCTTTCTTGTGTCATCCTTGATATTGATGTGACTGACATAGTTCATAACACATTACTTCATATGACAACTTTTATATGTGATTATAAATTTTATTATATGCATGTATTGTAACTATGTTATGTTTGCTCAATTATCGAAATAAATCTATCTATCTATCTATCTAACATTTGCGCCAAGTGATATTAAAATCCTTTAATGAATGACAGAGTTATGGACCGGACACGAAACAGACCCTGTTTATGCCATGTTAACATTTGATGGCCAAGTGTGACCTTGACCTTTGAGCTAGGGGTCTGAAAGTTGTGCATGACACATCGTCTGATTTTGAGGTACATTTGTGCCAAATAATATTAAAATCCCTTCATGGATGGCAGAGTTGTGGACCGGACAGGAAAAAAGCCCTGTTGACCTTTGACCTCCAATTGTGACCTTGACCTTTTAGCTAGAGGTCGGGGTTTTGCGCATGACACCTTGTGTCATCATGGGCAACATTTGTGCCAAGTAATATTGAAATCCCTTCATGGATGACAGAGTTATGGACCGGACACAAAATTGCAGACGGACGGACGGACCGACTGACGGAATGACGGACGGAAAAGCGCATTCCTATAGTCCCTGAAACTGGTTTTCAACCAGTAGGGGACTAATAAGGGGGTTATGCCTTTAGAGCGTCAGTAACTTGATTTCTAGTTTAAAGCATAAAAAGTGCAGTTTTGTAATTTTTTGTTAAAAATTTGAAAAAAAAAATCTCCAAGGCCAAAAAAAAATTGAGCCCAGATGACCCAGTAACAGACTTGTCTGAGAGTAACATTCTGACAAAGTGTCATTAAACCTGGGCCAACATTGTGACAACTATAGTATTAACAGTCAAATTTTGACGACGGATGACTGACACTGCAGACAATGACAGACACAGGATGATCACAAACAGCTCTCCTTGAGCACTTTATGCTCAGGTGAGCTATAAATAGGTGAGCTATAAATGGACCTAAACAAAATTTTCAACCAAGAAATTCCAATTTTCTAAGTACATAAAAGGTCATAATTCTAGTAAGATGCATATAAGAGTTATGATTCTTAGCCCACTTACTCATCTCATGATATTAAACAAAAGTGCAAAGGTTCAAAGCTATAACTCTTAGTTTTTGAGAAAATGTTACCTATTAAAGTAAATATCTTTATCAAAGCCACCACCAATGCTGATAAAAATACCTGGTAGATTTTCAAAAATCTGATAAACTAATTATATAATGACAACCTAAACATTGCTTTAACATTATCGAGGTATGCAAAACTTGAAAAATGTACTTTCAGTAAAGATATTTGCAAAATATCAATTCTTGATTTCTAAAAATTAATCTATTCCCAACAAAAAAAAAATTCTGTTGTTTCTGCTGTTATTTAATATATAATCTTGTTTTTGTTTTTTTCACTTATGTCATTATGAACACATAAAATCCACCATTAACCCTGTTCATAGGCATTACGTGTAAAACATAAAACTGGTGACTAACCTTGCCTGTTCAATAATCCTTCCAGTGGTTGATTTTAGCTTACACCCAGGAGAATATGCGCTGCAGTGTAAACACGATTATAGCTAAAACTTAATAATTTGACTTTGTTGACAACTGCTACTCTGTATAATCATATATGCTATATAATTCAATTTTATCCCATGTTATATTACAATAAAACATTAGATCCACGTTTATGATAAATCTTTCTACCATTTTTTAGATATTTGTAACAGTATATAAATACCGAGGATAGATCACATTCACTTGCACGACCTTTATGATATTAAGATATCTGCGGTAATTGTTTGACAACAAAATCGAATAATGACTGTCAACGAGTTTTCACTATACATTGAAATATATGAATTTAGATGTTACAAGTAGGAATCTAAATGGTGTACGAAAAAAATTAACAGAGATATTCTAGATTAAAACTCAAGGCAGACCTAATAACAGACTTTTTTATATTAACTTTAAAATAAGAATATTATCAACATAACTGAAAAATAACAAATTTTAAGGTGATTACTTAACTAGTATCAGTGAACATGCTTTATTCCAAGGAATAAAAGAAATTACAGCTGTCTAATAATGACCTGTTCATCTATTTGAAACATAATATTAACTTAAATGCAAAGCTTTATCGAAATTTCCTAACTTTAAAAAAACAACAGGACTTAGGTTATAGCACCTGGCTAATATCAGTCGTTTCGGCTGTGAAGCATTCAGTCCAATGACTCCTATTAGCACATTCAAATTTAACTCATAGTGAAACAGGCAAAATTTCCAGAATCCATGTAGTCATGATGTCAAAGACTTGTACTATGGAGTTTGAAAGCATTCAGTCACTGACTAGTAGTTTCGTAGAAACATGCTTACATTAAAAATTTTATCAAAATTTCTATGTTAAAAAGGGGAATAACTTTGACAAAATGTAAGCTATATTTATGTTACTTGTCCTGTGAGGTCATCTCATAATGCTGAAGACTTCTAATCAGTTTGAAAGCATTCAGAAAAATATTTTCAAAATGCAAGCCAAAATTATGAAAAAAACACTACAAAACTGTAAATGTTTGTAGACTCAGTTTAATTGAGCCTGTTCATGGACAGCAGTGGAACTGCAAGCTACCGTCCACGCCCTCTACTCCCAGGTTGAGCAGAACTCAACATTTACACTTACAAGTACAAAAATACACTGTCTTCATAGACATCTGCAGCTGCATGTGTTCATATTGTTGTGCACATGGAACCTTCAATGATACACTAGAGTGCAATTCCATGAAGGCAGTGTATCAGGTCCCCAGTAAAAATAATGGACTTGTCCTGAACGAGAAAAGAACTGGCAGAAATTTAGAGTGGGAATCCGAGTTATGGTGCCTGCGTATCACAAATGTCAGAGATTTGCGAAGAGTCTAAGAGCATATGGTCCAGTTTTTTCTGAGAAACCTACTTACATGCATAACTTTCGTGACATAGACTGCCATGAAAGGGTGACGACAACAGCTCTTTTATTTGAAAAGTTTCAGGTCAGATAGTGGAGCTAAAAATGTTTGGCAGTAAACTTTTATTATTTCAAGCAATTTTAATAAAAGCTAGACAGTTCATCAAATGAGTTTTGGGAACATCAGTTAATATTTTCCAAAATATATACCTTCAAAATCAGGGGATTCAAAATTGATGTACTGCTCCACCTTAAATCTTTACTTGAAAACAAATTTAATCAGAAATATAATAAATTATTGGTATATAATGTTTAGATCTTCAAAGGTTCAACTAGATTCACAAACAGTGAGTCGGTTAAAAACAACTTTATGCGAGACAGTTTCACAAGTGTTACTTATCAGGGAACCCAATTATAATAATTATAAGTGCCATGTATACACTGCCACGTCTACATTGCCACGTTTACACTGCCACGTTTCACATATTAATGACAGGGATTTATTTTTAGCTTTTTCTTCCTGGTTCACCATATGTAGAGATAGACCCTAAAATTTTCAATGGTAGTAATACATTTAATAAAGTCTAGAAATTGATTTCCGAGTCCTTGAAATAACCAAAAATGATTTCATAAATGTGAAGTTTATGATAGTTTTGTTAATATCAATAACAGAAGTTTTAATTTTTAATTTAAAGTTGTGATCCACGAAGAATGACAACTCTTGCCTTGGGCTAGTACTTATAAGCAGAGATATCTATTAGTTTACTTCCCTTTCAATTACACAGTTGAGTGTAAAATGAAAACTGTTTTAGACACAATATCATACTTTTTTGCACAACAAAAACATTTAGGATTTATTCATTTGTGTTTGATTACCCTCAAAATATGGTTCCTATGATTCTGTCAACTTGCACAATCATGGTAAAAAATTAACTTTTAACAAGCCAATAATAAAATGAAGTACCAGTAAGTAATTAACAGTGCAGATAATACAGTTTTGCTTGTATCAAAATGTCACAATAGAAGCACTTTTGTAATACAGAACACCTGGTAGGATTAGTAAAGGTGCAATTATATTGATCTCTATTTCCTATGCCTACCATATGCTTTTAGCTGCCCTACTTAATTGATAATGTTACAATTTAAACCTGTATCCCCTGACAACAGAATACTGAGATTAAACTTGATAGCATTTATATTTAATAAAAGATACATTTTTTATGACCCACCCAAATTTAAGTTGTATATAAAATGTATTTGCTTTAGAGTCATCAAACCTCAACAGATTGTTATTCAGTATGTGAAGTTGTGCATCCGAGGTTTTTGTTTGAGATTTTAAAACTGAGCTTCCTTGCGACTGAATGGAACATGATTTTAAAATAATTGGTTACATGCAAAACAATGCATAGATCCGATTTTTCTGATAAGGAACGCCCCCCTTGGATATTGTTGCTATGTCTCACAAGCTTTCTCCAAAATGGCGGATATACATTATACCGCTATGACGGATTCTCTTTTATAAAGTATCTAAATCTTCTACTTATTAATGTAAAATGATCAAAAACCTGTCGGATCACGCGCTAAATGAATCATTTAATAATTATACTTAAGGTTATATCAACTCCATGAAGAAAAGTGATAAAATGTAGCCGTCAAATGTCGGTGCTAATAAGGTCTTCGTAAATATGAATGTCGTAGAATTTGATAAATTTGTTTATTTTGGGACCGCACAAAATGTTCACAGACTATTGGTATAAAGTATGATACATATAATAAAAAGAAATCGCGATACAAGGAATATGTCTATGAATGAATTACCGTACATGACCGCTTATAAGACACATTTTTAGGAGTCATTTTTCCAGGCCAAAGAGTGGGACGCGTCTTATAAGCGCGTTCTACACGAAAATTAAAAGAAAATCTTAAAAAATCTTCAAATTACAGCTCAGTACATCTTTATTTCTGTCACTGCAAACCGCTACTTTCGTTTTTCGGCAGCCATTGCATAGCGGTGATAAAATCTTTAACTGCACGTACCGTATTTCGGCTCGCTATAAAATTCGATACTATTAAATTAATTTACGATTCAAAAGTATATTTTTTTACAAATGTATTTTTTTTCCTTTTAAAACACCAGAATGAATTGGCTTTAAATTAACTTGTAAATTGTAATGGACATTAACTAAACATAGAAATATTTTCACCGCCCGCAAACTGAAAACAATTAAAAGTTAATTGGCGCCAATTACAGAGAACTGTTTTAGGGTGTTAAAACACACTCGTTATGAAATATTTGATGCTTCAGATCCGCAAATAAACAGCTTTGTGATTGACACTGATTGATGTCAAACTTCGGCATCTTCAGAGAATGGCGAACGGAAATTATTTTGCACTAATCTTCTTGCCAAATGACGGGCATGTAGAGATGCCCAGCTACTGGAAACTCGAACACGATTGGGTAATATATCGAAGTGGGCATACCTGTATTTGATTGGCAGATGTCAAGCTATGATTGATTGACACGTGTCATATTTGAAAGCCCAGCAATAAAGTTGGCGATATTTATTTCGGCTGATTTGTAGACGTAATTTCGCTGTTTCCTAGTATTTTATTACGTATAAAATAGGATTTTAAACATTCTGTTTAGTTTTACGTTTTATAAAACAAGTCTGCAAACACTTGAACAATCTTTTCTAGACGTATTTTCGCCGAATCTTGGTTATTTAAATGCAATTTATCATACATAAAAATACATTTTAAAATACTTATTTTTATTTTGTTGAGTAAGATCGGCAAATATCGTCAAAATTTCGGCCGATATGTGCACGTAATTTCGCTGTTTCCTAGGAGCTAAAATGTATTTTATTACAATGTCATACAAAAAAGGATTTACGTTTAATTAAACAAGTCTGCAAAGTTTTGAATAAACTTTGTGAATAACGCCAATCTTTTCTAGACGTATTTTCGCCGTATCTTGGTTATTTATATGCATTTTATTATACATAAAAATATATTTTTAAAAATACTTTATTTTATTTCATTGTGCAACATCGGCAAATATCGTCAAAATATCGGCTGTTTTGTAGACGTAAGTTCTCCTTTTCTAATTTATTTCAATGTGTTTATCACAGAAAAATAATTGTGTATAAGCTGATTATATATTTTAAAATTTAATAACTGATTTTGCATTTTTTTAACAAACAAAAAATCGGCGATTTTACCATTTTATTTTTCCCAATACACAGACTGTTCGAAAAATAATGCATTTCTACAAATATTTGACATTGTTGATATCAAAAAATGACCGCGTCTTATACGAGGGTTAGTGGAAAAGACCCCAGATTGCATGTCCAATGTCGGGATGCGTCTTATAAGCGAGTGCGCCTTATATGCGAGAACGTACGGTAAAGTTTAATCTGTTGATTTCACTGAATAACACCTGCGCGTTGTAAATTCTATATGTTCGTGCATGATTATGTTTGCTTTTACGCAACCGATATATATTGATTCAAAATTTCATTCATTTCTATATTTGTGAATAAGTTCCAGTATTATATTTAAATGTGAACAAGCAAATTCGATGAATTGGAATCCCCCGCCGAAAGGGTCAGAGTTGAGGAACGGCAAAAAAATATATCCAGCAAAAAGTTAAGAATGTTACCAAGAAGCAAATAATTTCATTAGTCAAAATCAAATTAAAAGAAAATGAATGGTTTGTTTGGGTGGGGTGAGGATACAACAGTTTACATGTTGATTATAAATACTGATAGAAAACGAAAAATGAAAAAAAAAAAAAGAAAACGAAAAATGAAAAAAAAAAAAAAAAAAAAAAAAAAAGTGGGGGAGGGGGTGGGGTTGAGGGGGAGGGGGGTGACCAAGGTAAGGTGGTGACCAGGTGTAGGTACACAACATCACATGTTTATAATAAATGTTCATGGAAAAGAATGAAAGAAGTTTAATGAAATTCTTCCAATTGGTTGGTTTGTTATGTACAGATCTGTGGATTTTTAAACAATTAAAGGGCAATAACTATATGGAAAATTGACCAATCAAAAAAAAACTTGAAGGGCATCGTCGCAGTATCTTGGTTCATGTCTATTTCAAATTTGATGAAATTCTACCTGTTAGTTACTGAGAAATGGCTGCAGACGGACATTTTTTATTAAATCAAGGGCAATAACTCTGAGGGAAATTGACCAATCAAAAAAAAAACTTGACGGGCATCATCGCAGTATGTTGGTTCATGTTTATTTCAAGTTTCATGAAATTCTACCAAGTAGTTACTGAGAAATGGCTGCGGACGGACGGACGGACTGACTGACGGACGGACAACGCCATTTCAATACCCCCCTCCCGATTTCATTGGCGGGGGATAATTAAATTCATTGTATTTTATTTAATATGTTGTATTCTTCTGGAGACTCGACTGATACTGGTAGCTACAACATCGTTAGGTGTGGAAATTCTGCAATATTTACCCTTACAGAAGCAAGCCTCTGTGGCGTACATGCTGCGTATTTGCTGTGTATATGCCGCGAACACAGTAGTACGCCAGAGGAGTACATTTTACATACACCGCATGCCGCGTACATGCCGCGTACTATTTCGACGAGTACACAGCATGTACGCAGGAGGTCACTAGTACACTTCAAGTACGCAGCACAGACTCTGAAAATTTAAGGAGTACACTGCATGTACGCAGGAGGGACTTGTACAAGAAAATAGTACACTGCATGTACACCGCAGATACTTTGAAATTTGTGCAGTACACTTCATATACGCGGGAAAGACTTGTACAATTTCTTTTGGCATTTATACTTAGTTTTTTTTTATAAGTTAAAGTCTGAAGTAAACTTCATATACGCGGGAGGGACTTGTTCATTTTCTTTTGGTGTTTATACTTTGAAATTTTTTAGGTAAAAGTCTGAAGTACACTTCATGCAGGAAGGATTTGTACATTTTTTTTTTTTTTGGAAGCAAGAACTTGATTTCCGAGTAACTTTTATCTTAATAAGCATAGAATAGTTCAGATTACCGGTATTCTGAACAATGAAAATTTGCCAAACTATTTGCAATGTTCATTTGTGAAGCTTACATCTTAGTGATTTCTGAGCTGCTTCTTGCATGCAGTGTAAAAATATATTCTTTTTCATTTTGAATTAATCCTGGAGCTTTCTAACTTGGATAATTGAAAAGCCTTATTTGAACTTCGTTGCATTACATTTTGTAATACATGAAATAATTACCAAGATAATGCCTCAACAGCGCCCGAATGAGAAGAATTAATAGCTCTCACTGTTATTTGAATACTCTTAAGCAAAACACCATTCTATCATGTTTTATAAAGGCTTTAATGCTCATTATGTTAACTCATTATGGCCTCACCGAATTAAAAAGTTGTTCATCGGATTTGCCGCTCGTATATTTTCAGAACGTTTTTGGCTAATTGCGCTCGCCCCATTGGAAAAAATCAATCCAAAATTTTTTGGTGCGCTACTTTTTACGGACGTAAAAGTGTATAAATGCTTATATAATTCCAGTCCTAGATTGTTCTCAGATGGATTTTAATCAAAATAAATACATACTACGCACACATCGTCTATAATAAATCATAACACTTATATTTAGTTGCATTAAAGTTGTTTCCCCTTGATGCAGTTACGCCATTTTCTTCAAATGTTACCAAAT
This sequence comes from Mercenaria mercenaria, assembly GCF_021730395.1. Classification (NCBI taxonomy): domain Eukaryota; kingdom Metazoa; phylum Mollusca; class Bivalvia; order Venerida; family Veneridae; genus Mercenaria; species Mercenaria mercenaria. Next base: position 43,352 of record NW_026461687.1, on the reverse strand, counting down.
TACATGCTACAAAAATTGATTTATTTCATTGAAAAGTGGATGAAGAAAAGCATACTAATTTATTTGATAATATCAATCTACATTATTTTGGTAAGGGTAAATACTTATTGATGCATGTCACTTATCTTTTTTCTGTTTTTTTCTGTCCAAATGATCAGCATTTGCATACGAAAGTTGGTGGGGTAAGGAATTTACATTATCACAGCAGTTTCGCCACAAGAGTACACAGCATGTATGCAGCAGGAGTACACAGCATGTACGCCGCAGGACTTGGGCCAGGAGTACACAGCATGTACGCCGCAGGAGTACACAGCATGTACGCCGCAGGGGTAGTACACCGCAGGCTCATTTGCATGTGAAAAGTGTATGTGCCGCGTACATGCTGCGTACTATTTCCCGCATACTAAATTCCTCCAGCGTACATCCTGTGTACTATGTAGTCCACAGCATGTACGCAGCAAGTAGTACGCGGCAGAGCTCATTTGCATGTCAAAAGTGTATGTGCGGTGTATATCCTGCGTACTATTTAAAGCCCTTGATTTCAGTACACATCATGTACGCATCATATACGCTGTATGTACACAGCAAGAGTACGCAGCAGGCCTTTTTCTTCTGTAAGGGTACTTCTGACGTTTTTAGGAGAAAAGAAAAAAATCAGTTCACGAATATTTAGCATCAAAAATTCTTAGTGTGGCCGAAATTTGGAGATCGCCGTTCACATGTATATGTTTTGGTTGCCTTAGAGAATTGCGTTTTTTTCGAGTGCAGCATTGAATGAAAATCCTGTGACATCATCTGTCTGAAAACCAATTCAAAAATAGCTGTAATTTCTTGAAATGATACACTTGATAAATGAGCATTCTACATTGGTTTTTATTACATGTGGTCACTTCTTTTCTTATTTCTAGATGTCATATTTACATTTTATATGTAAAGCATCTGTTTTTCCACACATGACCGTAGAGAACGTAAAAGAGTACTCTTTTTATTTAGAACTTTACAGTCTGTAGATACTTAGTTACGGTAAGCTTGTGAGACACAATGGCGCCTTAGCAACAAAGTCTACGGATCGACAGATAACGCCTTATCTTATTGGCCAATATCATTGGTTTGATTGACAGATCGGATCCATCCATTACTGTGAATCAGTCTATCTCAATTTAATCTGTGACCAGCACCCTATCTGTGGATAGGATCATGTTGTCAGGTGATTCGCAACAAACGCAATGCCTAAGGTCATTGAATACATTTCATAGGATCTTACAAAATACTAGCAGATGTCAAGTTCCTATCGTCGTGCTGCCCTTAAACGAAACAAAATGTTTTGAGTAAAGACTTGGACTGTGCTAGGAGGACAAGAACCCAGTAATATTTGGTACTATATTGATATCTATTTTTCAACGATGTTGATCGCTCGGCAGCTAGGCAGGTTCTATAACTCATTTATTTTGACGTTGTCTCCTCGGCAGCCAGGCAGATTCTAATCTCTTGATTACGTAGCGCTGCCCTCGTATTTTTAAGCTTCTATCTAACTGTAGTTAATGAGTGACCAATGATTATGACAAAATCAAGCTTCCAAGTGCAGTTATCATTTAAGTGTGTTATTTGTCCTTAATTGGTGTATTTTCCATTAATACAGCCTAAATTAGATAAATATTAAACTTATCATACCAGTAACTTTCTTTTCTAGGAATTCATGAAAGATTAATATTTATTTCTTTAAGTCTGTCATCTTAAACATTGAATTATAACGGCTTATCGGTGGGTCAAAACAGTCATGCGAATATGACTAGGTCTAACTATTACTCGTAGTATAGGAATTATAAGATATTCGGCAACTGTCATCTTAAACATTGAATTATAACGGCTCATCGGTGGGTCAAAACAGTCATGCGAATATGACTAGGTCTAACTATTACTCGTAGTATAGGAATTATAAGATATTCGGCCACTGTCATCTTAAACATTGAATTATAACGGCTCATTGGTGGGTCAAAACAGTCATGCGAATATGACTAGGTCTAACTATTACTCGTAGTAGGATACATCCGGGAAAATACAGACATAGGTATAAATACGGACACCAACAGAGGAAACTGATATCGTCAAGTATTCTACTTTATAAGGTAACTGAAGAAAATATGCAAAACAATTAATGACACCCCCTGTCCACACCATTCAAAAAAACCAATGACGTTATGATAAATATGACACCAGGGAACGTGCTCAAAGACAACTACGAATGCTCTTTTTCCATTCTTGTGTAAACATCGACACACTAGCAATTTACACCGATCAGGTTTAAAGATCTATTTCAGGTTTACCATCGATCTAAGCATTATATAAAATTGTTCGAAATCATTTTTCAGTGTTTAATTTCTTTAACAATTGTATTTTTAAGCTTATAAAGTACCAAAACACCAAAATTAAGAAAAACAAACTGTCTGAATTTTTCCTATCAAATTTGCATTATAGTGAAAATACGGACGTGCAATTTTAGAAACCAGAAACATGTCTCAGAACTAGACATCGCAAGAAATTAGGCCTATCCCAGCTAGCAAATTATAAAATATTATGGGACCCATAAGGGCCCCTTATTTCTTCTATATGGAACCCAGATGGGATTTGCAAAAGGGATTGGCATGGGTCCCACATGGGCTTCAAAATGAATACATTGGTGTATCAAATCGATGAAACATTGTATATATGGGTCCAATGTGGGCAAATAATTACAATATCGGTCCCATATGGGACTCGTATGATACATTTGCCCAGATATAGCCCATATGGGTCCCTTATAGGCTTGTGTGCTGGGATAAACATCTGACCAAGTGTAAATTTTAGTCTTGTCCGTTTAAATACGTATAATGATAATTGCGAGCCAAGTCATGGCCAATAACTAAAAGTCTATATTCAGTCGAATCTGCAGATCTAGATGTTTGTGCTTACAAAAAGTTAATTGATGATGAGGATAGCGAAGGTCAATGTTTATTCAGTATATGCGGTCGGGATGCATCACCATGGCAACCGTATTTTGACGGAGTAGGTTACTGTTGATAAACATGCAGTAGCAATTCATATGATAACGATCAGCGTTGCACCCATTGTTGTGCATTCTTAAAACGTTCAGGCACAGCTTTGATATCAGAGGTTTCTCTACAAAGCCTAATTGAAGGGCCAATCCTACTAAAACCCAAATTCGAACCTGTGTCCAGATGAGGGGCAGGGGGTGGGGGGGTGCAATTTTGCATGTAACATTATCTGAATATAAATCTAGAACTATGTACATCCAGATTTCAAACTATGATTTTGTAGAAATATAAAATCGAAGAAGATTCAGTTTTGTCCAGACTTTTGTACCGGTACTACGTGACCATTGTAACCACGACCAAAGGGGTCCTAAACAGTTCCCGGTTAATGCTCAATGAACAAGGCAGTCTGAATGACAGCTAAATCCCCCGCCACTGCTATGGATAGTGAAAGGGTAAAACCTTTGATTTTAGCTGTGACCTTGACCTTGAACTGACATGGCTGACTCATGAATTCTGCACAACGTCTTGATGAGGTGATCATTTGACCAAAGTTTCATGAAAATCCTTCAAGGGGTTTAGGAGATACAGAGCTGAAACCTTTGACCTTCAGTTGTGACCTTGACCTTGAGTTGACATGGCTGACTCATGAGTTCTTGATGAGGTGATCATTTGACCCAAGTTTGATGAAAATCCTTCAAGGGGTTAAGGAGATACAGAGTGGACACCAAATGGAAGGCTCAAACCTTCAACCCTTAGTTGTGACCTTGACTTTGAGCTGGCATGGTTGACTCATAATTTCTGCACATCGTTCTGATGAGGTAATCATTTGACCCAAGTTTTATAAAATTCCTTCAAGGGGTTTAGGAGATATAGAGCGGACACGAAATGGAAGGCTCAAACCTTTGACCTTCAGTTGTGACCTTGACCTTGAGCCGACATGGCTGACTCATAAGTTCTGCACATCGCCTTGATGAAGTGATCGTTTGACCCAAGTTTGATGAAAATCCTTCAAGGGGTTTAGGAGATATAGAGCGGACACAAAATGGAAGGCTCAAACCTTTGACCCTAAGTTGTGACCTTGACCTTGAGTCGGCATGACTGTCTCATGGGTTCTGCACATCGTCTTGTTGAGGTGATCATTTGACCCAAGTTTTATCAAATTCCTTCAAGGGGTTTAAGAGATATAGAGCGGACACAAAATGGAAGGCTCAAACCTTTGACCTTGAGTTGTGACCTTGACCTTGAGCCGGCATGGCTGACTCATGGGTTCTGCACATCGTCTTGATGAGGTGATCATTTGACCCAAGTTTTATAAAATTCCTTCAAGGGGTTTAGGAGATATAGAGCGGACACAAAATGGCAGGCTCAAACCTTTGACCTTGAGTTGTGACCTTGACCTTGAACCGACAAGGCTGACTCATGGGTTCTGCACATCGTCTTGATGAGGTGATCATTTGACCCAAGTTTCATGAAAATCCTTCAAGGGGTTTAGGAGATATGGACCGGACACGATTTTGTTACGGACGGAAGGACGGAAAGACGGAAGGACGGACGGAAGGACGCAGACCATTCCTATAATCCCTCCGCCACGGCGGGGGATTAAAAAAGGTTATATGACTTCCTTTAAAAATGACATACTAATACCTAGAGATAATATAGATCGACCATTTCTGACAAGTATATGTGAACAGAAAAGTTTAAAGCTAAAAAAGAAATTATCTAAAACAAACAAGCCGAAAACATCAAAAACAAAAAGTAACTTGAGAATATATGTTTAGTGCATCTAAATACTGCAACTGTAATTCAAGGAAGAATCCATGTTTTTAAATGAACAATCTTTGTAGCCGGGCCATTTCATATAGCCTTATTAATTGAATGTAAGTAGCCTACAAACCTTTTTTCACACAAAATATATGAATGTATTAAACAGTATTTTTAAAAAAAGAATTGATCATCCGTATTTTCCCTATCACAATCAGGATGTCCGAATTTTTCCGATTCTGTGTCCGTATTTTTACTACCGCGTCCGAGTTATACCGTTTTTGACTGTGGTTGAAAACATGCTGTTTACTATATTGTGAGTGCATGGAACACTATAACCAAACGGTAATACCAAACATAAAGATATCCGAATATATATTTAATGTTCTTGTACCCGAGTTAATGCGCGGTGGGAAGATATGAAACGTCCAATGCTGGGTTGCAAAAATCGTCCGTATTTTCCCGGCTGTACCCTATAGGAATTATAAGATATGTGGCAACTAAATCATATATAAATCCTGACAGGTGCATGCCGATCACCACACTATGTTATATATCACTGATAGGATTTTGACTACCAATCGAGGGGATTTTGACTACCCCATCAATTTTGCTAAGGGAATTATGACCACTCTGTCATTTCTTTTGAGCAGATTTTTACTACTAAAATTTCATTCAAGGGGTTTTGATTAAGGGGATTTTGGTGTACAGTTGATGCAACGAAATCCATGAAATTAGTCCAAAAATAAAGTTATGGCTGCTCTTTATATGTTTTAATTGGCTTATGAAGTTTACACCTTCAGATCAATTTCTCAAGATCTCAATGGACTTTGAAAATATTTGGGGTGGTACGCAAACTTTAACATTTATTCTAAGTCAAAAAGGGGCCATAATTCAGTCAAAATGCTTGATAGAGTTGCCTCCTCCTTTTTACAGACTGGGGTCATGATGGTAAACAAGTATGCAAAATATGAAAGCAATATCTCAATGGACTTTGAAAATATTTGGGGTGGTACGCAAACTTTAACATTTATTCTAAGTCGAAAAGGGGCCATAATTCAGTCAAAATGCTTGATAGAGTTGCCTCCTCCTTTTTACAGACTGGGGTCATGATGGTAAATAAGTATGCAAAATATGAAAGCAATAGCTCAATGGACTTTGAAAATATTTGGGGTGGTACGCAAACTTTAACATTTGTGTGACGCTCACGCTAACGCTCACGCCGACGCCGGGGCGAGTAGGATAGCTCCCCTATTCTTCGAATAGTCGAGCTAAAAATCTCTTATATTAGAGATACACTAAAAATGAATAAAAAAAGTGTCTTACAGACATGTTTTCACAGAAAAATGTATTTACTTTTTACATAGGACTAATAATAAATCAAAGCACTGAAAGTACTGGAGGATCGATTGTCTTTGAACAACACAGATTGTACACATTATGTGTAAATATCAGGGGAACCTTTTCAAGTGTACAAATGTACACAAAATTTGACATTTAACCATATGTGTGAACTTTACTTTTAACATAATGCATGTGCTTGCCTTTTGCATTCAGTAATCATATTTAACCATCCTATGAAGTATCACAGCAGTATCTTGAATGGTAATTGAGAAGTAGATTTTAACAAAACTTAACTGAAAATTCAAAGCTTGCACAACAGTTACTATTAAGTTAAACATACTTTTTGTGAAATCAATTCAATATTTATTCATTGTCAGTAAACAAAATCATCGTTGAATATAACATTACAAACATATTAAACCTATGTATAGCTTTTGACGTTCGTATATTGGGGTGAGTGGGGATAACACTATAACTTTTACATTTCCTTTTTAGTAACTTTTTTGCAGCGCAGGTATATTTTTGTACCAAGTAGTAAAATACTCTCCACTGGGACTTGAACACAGACCTCTTCCTACATGGTGTAAGAAGCATTCTTACATTGAAATATGGAGAGGATTTAGCAAAATGTTGTAAAACTTGAAAATACAATATCAGAAGAATTCAAAACAAATGTATACAGATTATAATGACAAAGTCAAAAAGTATGGTTATGCATACTGTATTTTCCTCCTTTTTTCTACTTTATTTAAACAAGTGGACCATGATGGCCCTATATTGCTCACCAGAGTTATCTGGCCTATTGACCTAGTTTTTGACCCCACATGACCCAGTCTTGACTTGACTTAGAGATCATAGAGACAAACATTTTGACCAAGTTTCATAAAGATTGGGTCACAAATGTGGCCTCTACAGTGTTAACACGCTTTTCCTTTGATCTGACCTGCTCACCTAGTTTTTGACCAGTTTCATACTTGAATTAGAGATCATCAAGACAAACATTCTGACAAAGTTTCATAAAGATTGGGTCAAAAATGTGGCCTCTAGAGTGTTCACAAGCTTTTCCTTTGATCCGGTCTACTGGTCTAGTTTTTGACCCCACATGGCCCAATTTCAAAGCTGACCTAGATATCATTAACAAAAACATTCTGACCAAGTTTCATAAAGATTGGGTCACAAATGTGGCCTCTGGAATGTTAACACGATTTTCCTTTGATCTGGCCTATTGACCTTGTTTTTGATCCCACATGATCCAGTTTCGATCTTGACCTAGAGATCATCAAGACAAACAATCTGACCAAGTTTCATAAAGATTGGGTCACAACTTTGGCCTCTAGAATGTTCACAAGCTTTTCCTTTGATCTGGCCTACTGACCTAGTTTTAGACCCAACATGATCCAGTTTTAAAACTGACCTAGATATCATCAAGACAAACATTCTGACCAAGTTTCATAAAGATTGGGTCACAACTGTGGCCTCTTGAGTGTTCACAAGCTATTCCTATGATCTGGCCTACTGACCTAGTTTTTGACCTCACATGACCCAGTTTTGAACTTGACCTAGATATCATCAAGACAAAGTAAACATTCTGACCAAGTTTCATAAAGATTGGGTCACAAATGTGGCCTCTAGAGTGTTCACAGGCTTTTCCTTTGATCTGGCCTACTGACCTAGTTTTTGACCCAACATGACCCAGTTTCAAACTTGACCAAGAGATCATCAAGACAAACATTCTTCTGACAAAGTTTCATAAAGATTGGAATACAAATGTGGTCTCTAGAGTGTTCACAAGTCAAATGTTGACGCACCACCCACACCGACGAACACCAGACAATGACTGGTCACAATAGTTCACCTTGAGCACTTTGTGCTCTGGTGAGCTAAAAAAAATGAGAATTATGAAATTAATGTAAAATTATTAAAGTCTTCAACCAAATGCAAGTATAAGAAATTTCCTATGTAATTATTATAAAATAGGATGAGAATATCATTTCTTCATAAATACATTTAAGTCTTTGTTGTGCAGCATTTTCTAAACCTTTAGTTCTCTTGTCAAACTAGGAAAAGTTCAGTTACTCTGGTAAAAAAACACACACTAAATTGAGTTTTAAGAAAATACAAATTGGACATTCTGTCTTTTTTTGGTAATCAGTAACAGAAAGCAAAAGCAATGAACTGCAGTGCCACCTGTAAATTCAAAGGTGAACATTCATGCCAAGTTACATCAAAATCCAACCATGCATGAAGAAGAAATGCTCCAGACAAGCTTCAATCTGACATGTGACCCCCAACTGTGACCTTGACCTTTGAGATAGGAACATGGGGTTGTATGCATGACACATCTTCTCACTTAGGTAAAAATTCATGCTAAATATAAACAAGATTGGTCCATGCATGTCAAAGTTATGGTCCGTACAAAATCAGATGTTGCACTACGTCCCAGTAATGGTCAGCGCCCACTAATATCTCGATCTCGAAGTTATCTTCTTCTGATATGGGATGAGCAAGTTTGAGTCCTTTCATTATATGAACAACACTGTCTTTGTAGTAAAATGAGATGTGAAAACACAACCACAAAAATGGCAAGATACCTGGCAGGCATGATACTTGTCAATACAACATAAACTAGTATCAACATTTGATTACTGATAAAACTTATCAAAAATGATATTTCATTCAAGATTCCTCATATTTATTTCTGTCACATGTTTCAACAAATATTGACTTCATTTCAGTTTTCCATAGAAAAATGCGCAGAAAGATGCACATAAAAAACTATAGGAATTCCCTTTAAGATATATCAAGACAAGCAAATATAAGGCTATTGATTATGTTCAAGTTGATTTGAGTGGGACAAACCTTTGCCAGATGACATCATTACAGAGTGGTGTAAGATCAGAGAAGATACCGAGAAAGCTACCAAAACCAAGTTTAGCAGACGATACTTCCAAGGCACAACACCAAGGAATGTAACTCTTCACGTCTTCTGCGATGCCAGCACCAGAGCTTATGGCTCATGCGCATACCTTGTTTCCGGTTGTCACAGCACTCTCGTCATGGCGAAGAATAAAGTAACTCCCATTAAACAACTTACCATGCCGAAACTTGAACTGTGTGCAGCACTTATAGGCGCTAAACTTAGTCAACACATAACATCCACCTTACATTGTGAGAAAGTATACTTATGGAGCGACAGCCAGATCGTACTGAAGTGGATTTCCACAACAAAACCACAGCCACAATTCATAGCCAGACGTGTAACAGAAATACATGAGTTGACAGACGGCTTCATGTGGCACTGTTGCCCAACAGATTCAAACCCAGCAGACCTTCTGTCAAGAGGACTTACCTATGAGAACTTTCACAACGACAGATTATGGATGCATGGTCCTAGCTGGCTGAACGATGAGACAACATTTCCCGGATATGAATTAATGCTGAGTACGCACACCGGCAGTGAACACGAAGATACCAATTATTCCGCATGTATGACTACATCGCGAGAAAATACACCCGATCCTGGCATTTTAGATGTTATAGACATCAATAGATTCCTCACATACCGTACGCTGATACGTGTTACAGCATATGTTCTAAGATTTGTGAACAACTGCAAAAATACTGAGAAGATCTACGGACCTCTAGAGTCGCACGAGATCAACGCAGCAGCCAGGAAGCTGATAAAGTACGTACAGTGCCATCATTTTCCGGACGTGATACAGTACATCTACCAGAATAGAAACGTCCAGATGAAAAGACCCAACCTAGTGAGACAGCTTGATTTGTTTCTTGATGACGACAAATTAATACCTTGTGGCTGCAGAATATCTAACGCACCGTTATTACACAGCACGAGATTTCCATACCTACTTCCTTCCAAAGATAACCTTACGAAGCTTATTAATTTTGACGTACACGTTAATCATATGCATTCCAGTACTGAGAGCACAGTCATGTATCTTCGCCAGAAATTTTGGATTCTGAGCATTCGCCAGCGTGTTCAGAAAATAGTCCAATCGTGCGTTACGTGCCGTAAGGTCACAGGAAGAGCATATTGAGTACCTGACCCTCCACTATTACCTAGCAACAGATTGAAGGTTGTGCCACCATTCACAGTAACTGGCATAGACTTTACCGGAGCTTTAACAGTAAAATCATCGAGCCGAGAACTACAGAAAGCATACATTTGCCTTTTCACATGTGCCAATACACGAGCTGTCCATCTAGAAATAGTACTGAACATGACTGTGGACTCATTTATTTTGGCTCTACGACGTTTCTTCAGCAGAAATGCAATATCCAAGGTCATTACGTCGGACAACGCCCAGACGTACATCGCCCCCGCCAAAATCCTAAATGAAGAGGTCCTTGGAACACATGGTATAACATGGTCATTTATTCCCCAGCATGCGCCATGGTACGAAGGCTGCTGGGAGAGGCTTATTGGCATAACAAAGACCTGTATCAGAAAGGTACTCGGGAAGTCGTTGGTTAGCATGGTAGAATGTATCGTAAATGACTGCCCACTCACACACACATCTACAGACCCCTTGGATGAGGAACCACTTACCCCTTCCCATCTACTGTATGGAAGATGAGTTACCTCCCCTGTTTATCCAGACGACACGGAGACCGCAGCAGACCATCTATCCCATGATTCTGCAGACAAACTTTATAGATTTAAGTCTGCAACACTTGAACACTTCTGGTCGAGATGGAAGCACGAATACCTCACATCTCTGCGAGAGTTTCACAGAACATCCGGTAACAATGGAGATGCTGTTACGGTTGTTGACGTCGTGCAGATACATGACACCAGCTTACCAAGAAATCGCTGGTCCCTTGGCATGATTGAAGACGTTATCATTGGAAAAGATGGACTTATTCGAGCAGCCAGTGTTAGATCAAGACGAGGTGTAACAACCCAACCCATATCAAAACTGTATCCGCTCGAGCTGAAGTAACCAGATGTACGTAATTCCTTATAGAACAGTTACCTTGCCCAGTGATTATTACACAGAACTTACTTAGTGATTGTAACACAGAAAACAAGATACTCCAGGAAGAAGCAAAACATCTGAAGGAACTTTTAACAGCAACTGAACGTTTGAAAAATACCTTAGCAGACACTCAGTTGAAATGCACAGAACAAAGTAAGCATATTATAGACCTATCATCAAAACTAAAAACCTCAGAAAAATCAATAGCAGATGCAAATGCCAAATGTCTTATTCAAGAAGAAGATATTAAAAAATTAACATGCCAACTTCAACACGAAAAACAGAAAAATCTATTCATACAATCAAAGAAATTGAACAAAGATCTGAATTGATATCAACCATGGAATCACTAAAAGAGGAAATTTCAGACTTGAAGCAGCAAATGCACAACATAAACCAGACACAAAAAACTACAGCCTCAAAGGTTGATATTCAAATGTTGAGACTTGAACTGCATCAAGATAGAAAAGAGCTGCAAGAAGTAAAGGATGAGGTCAGATCGCTAAAATCAAATCCTGAGGTAGTAAACAAAAAACAAAGCGCAGTAGAAATGACTCGGCCTACAAAATCAAGTGAAGGAGAAAAACAAACACCTAGCGAAACTTCTCTTGATACAGTAGCAAAACAAGCATTGCCAAATGTTTTGAGCAATTCAAACACATCTTCTCATGCAAAATCAAGTGACAAAAAAAACAAAGACAAATATCAAACAGGGAATGCCACGTACCAAACATTCAGCCTCCCCAAAACGAAACCCACAGCACGCAGACGTGTACACAACAAGCACACACACACACACATACATGCGCACACACACAAAGCCAACACATAAGGACAAAACGAACAAACAAAGGAACACAGTGGGGCACCGCCTTGGAACGGTCAGTGGCAAAAACACCACTGGGGAGCTTAAACCGGTTTATGGTGCGCACCCAACCTCACTCTTACCCCCAGCCTAAAGTGTACATATTAGGAGACTCAGTAACTAAGGTGATAAGCACTTCCAGGTTTTCAGGCGACAGTTTGAAAGCTCAAGTTAAGACACATCCTGGTGCTAAAGTTCGTGATATCACTACAGGATTAACAACACTCAAGAAAAAGGAAACTCTCTCAGAATATGACATGTTTATCATTCATGCAGGGATAAACAATGTCTCAAATGCTGAAAGTTGCAGCTCCATCATTGAGGAATTTGAAGAACTTGCTAATGAACTTAAAAATTTAAATGCTAAATCAAAAATAGCAATATCATCAGTTCTACAAAAGAAAACTGACAAATTGTCTTTAAAGCACATAGAGGAAATCAATAAGCTATTACAAAATTTATGCAGGAAGAATGAATATATCTTTATTGAGAACAAACCAAGATTTAGTTTTAAGGACGGTAATATCAATAAAGCCCTTTATAAGGATGAAGTTCACCTTTCTTCTAAGGGTGCATCAGTCCTTGTTAGCAACATGAAGGCAGCAATTAGTAAATATTTCAATCTACCTATTATCATCAAGGATAATGAAGCAAATTTTCAACAGGCCAGCCTCCCATGGAGTCATCCAAACCATCACAGGAGACTGAGGCCAGGCAGTCACCAATATCGCAACCGGATGTGGGTAATTCCTCCATGGCGAATGTTCAACCAACCATATTTCTAAATACAATTAGCGCTAGTGACAGTGAATCTGACACAAACAAAACCCCAATATCGGACAAAAGTGAAAATAACTGTGTGACTTTAAATTCTAATTCTAGTTCCATTCAGAATGATATGGGAAATTCTTTATTCCTGAAAAAAGGTCTTAATTTCATACACTTAAATATCCATTACTTGTATCCCAAATTAGATGAAATTAAGTATTTTTTAGATGAAAACAGCGAGTTCGATGTACTTGGATTTTGTGAAACATTTTTAAATGATCATTTTACAGACAATGAACTATGCTTATCAAATTATCAACTATTTAGAAAAGACAGAAAATCACATGGAGGAGGAATTATTGTTTATGTGAAAGAAAAATACCCATGTTGGCAAAGACATGATCTTGAAAATGAAAATCTAGAGACTTTATGGCTAGAAATCAAACCAAACCAACAAAACTCTTTCCTGCTATGTTACACTTATAGACCACCCTCCTGTAACCAATTTTGGAATGAAGAATTTGAAATGTCATTAGAGACAGTGTTTCCTGAAAACAAAGAAATAATATTACTAGGAGACTTTAATTATAATTACATTCAAAATAAGTCGGTGAATAATGCATGGAACAATATAACAAATGCACATAATCTCACACAATTAGTAGATAAACCCACAAGAGTAACAAACTTATCATCAACTATTATTGATCATTTATATACAAATCAGCCTTCAAACATTATAAATGTACAAATACCCCATCTCGCATTTAGTGACCACTTCCCTGTCTGTTTCACCAGAAAAATTGTAACTACAACTAAAAATGGCCCGCTACATTCAACAGTTAAATATAGGTCATATAAAAACTTCAATGAAGAAGACTTTTTACATGATTTAGAAAGGCAACCATGGTCTGTGTTGGATATGTATGATGATCCTGATGATGCTTTGAACTTTTTTCTTAAAATTTTTCTAGATGTTATGGATCATCACTTACCTAAAAAGGAACGTCGAGTTAAATATAAACATCAACCAGATTGGTTTAACTCAGAAATAAAAGACGCAATTAAGTTGAAACACAATGCTAAAAAATCAGCCAATCAAGAATACAAATTTTGGAGACAGAAAGTAGAAACCTTGTCAAATCAAGCAAAAAGATCATTCTATTCCAAAAATATCAATAACAACAAGAAAAATCCGAAAAAGCTATGGAAACACATTAATGAGTTATCTGGTAAAAGGAAGAATTACCAAACCAATTATATTAACGATGACAATGGCAATCCTATTTTAGATTCATATACAACAGCAGAAACTTTCAACTCTTTTTTTGCACATGTTTTTAAAACTGTATCAAATCCCCCACAAAATCTTAGCAATGAAAACAAGAAACTCATTCATGAATTTGTAAATAGTAAAGGAGTATAATCAACACTTTTCAAATACCACCAGTTACTGAGGAATTCATATTAAAAGAATTAAACTCACTTGATGAATCAAAGGCAACTGGTTTGGATGAAATTGGCCCAAGAGTACTGAAAATAAGTCACAAAGTAATAGGTCAACCACTCACAAAGGTAATTAATCTAAGTATAAATACATGTAAATTTCCAGAAAAATTTAAAATAGCAAAAATAACACCAATATTCAAGAAGAATTCAAAATCAGACAAAAGTAACTACAGACCAATATCAATACTTCCAATTTTATCTAAACTTATAGAAAGACATGTATCTAATCAAGTGAAAAACTTCTTAGAAATAAATAATCTTCTCCATTCAAAACAATCTGGCTTTCGTTCAAACCATTCTTGTGAAACTGCCCTCACTAACATAATTGATGAATGGATTACTGCTATAAATGATAACTCCTATGTTGGAACGATTTTCTTAGACCTGACCAAAGCTTTTGATCTAGTAAATCACTCTCTATTAATAGACAAATTAAAATTGTACAACTTTAGTGAATCTTCTATAGCATGGTTATCATCATATTTAGAGAACCGTTCCCAAAAAGTTTGTGTAGCAGGTCAGCTATCTTCTGCCCAAGATATTTCTGCTGGTGTACCCCAGGGCTCTGTTCTAGGGCCAATACTGTTCATACTGTATATCAATGACCTTCCACTACACACAGGCAAATCATCAATTGACATGTTTGCAGATGATACAACAATATCTGCCTCGGGTAAATCAGTAGCAGAAGTACACAATACACTACAGGCTGACATAAATACTGTTGAAAAATGGTGCACTGATAACTCAATGCTTCCTAATACATCTAAAACAAAAGCTATGTACATCACTGCCTCATATAACAACAATAAAATAACAAATCACATAACCTGTAATACTATTCAAATGCAGGGTCAAGCACTTTCATACTCATCCACTGAGAAACTGTTAGGAGTACATGTAGATAAACATCTAAACTGGAAGTATCAGGTTGAACAAACCATGAAAAAATGCAATACATATTTATATCTTCTCTTACGAATAAAATCTTTCCTGAACTTACACTCCCGAAAGCTGTTTTTCAATGCTTATATTTTGCCACATCTTGATTATTGCTGCACTATATGGGGAAACTGCAGTGACGAGCTTCTAGAAACTGTTTTGAAATTCCAAAAACGTGCTGCAAGAATCATTCTTGACAAAAAATTTGATGCCCCATCTGCTGAGTTATTTACAGAATTGAAATGGATGACTTTTTCTGACCGAATTAAATACAAAAAAGCAATCCTAGTATATAAATCAACTAATGATCAATGTCCTAATTACCTTACTTCAAAATTTACTCAAAAGCATACATCTGATCATGAACTTAGATCTAGACAAAATGATGAACTAGTAGTACCTATGCCAAAAAAGGAATTTTTTCGCAAATCCTTGCACTACTCTGGACCAGTTATCTGGAATAACATACCTAAATACATACGTTCTTCAGACACCCTGGAAAAATTTAAAAGATCATACCTTCAGTGGCAATACTCTGACAGTACAATAATTCATAATTGTAATTAAGTGTCAGGAAATACTGTCTCTACCATCTCTCACTATTTTCAATATAAATACTCCAGTTAGCAAATATAGTGTCCTGTATTGTATATATTTCATTCTCATATTATTTTTCTGATAACATATAACTCTGTGTTTTATTTTGACATAATTTTATTCATGTTCATTGTTTTTGTATATAGCCATGTATATGTGGACCATATTGTAAATTGGCATAGCCAAATATGTTATCCACTATAAATAAAGTCGTTATTATTATTATTATTATTATTATTATGAATTTCTAGGAGATCAGACAAACTGTAATACGCGTAATAGAGTATAAGAGATCGTGTTTTAAGGTAAAGTGACAGTAACACTAACTTGTTCAACAATATGTGATTATGCAGTAGTTTAATTAACTGAATTTCTAGTTTAACCATTATCCGCAGAAGTGATATAACATATTCTGGAGTAAGCAAAGACTGTTATTTCTCAGAGAAAGTGATTTACTATGTTTTAGGGCTTTTTGTAATTGTTCACTTAAGTCAAGTCGTACTTTTAATGCCTTGTACATACTTTAAATAACATGTTTCATGTTTAAAAATTTGCATCGTGGCCCCCGGAGTGTCACGTTAAGTAACATGTATATTTAACGACGCGCCATTCTTGGCGTCACGTTTATGTAATGCGCTCTTTTGTTGTATGGTATGACGTCCTGGACGTCACTTGTTGTTCTTCCGGTCTATGAAGTAAACAGTCAACGTAAAACTGACAACAGTTTTATCTTCTTTTAATGTCTCCATGACAGCATAATTGCAGTATGTTGGTTCATGTTTATTTCAAGTTTTATGAAATTTTACCTGCTAGTTACTGAGAAATGGCTGCAGACGGACATTTTTCATTAAATCAAGGGCAATAACTCTAAGGAAAATTGACCAATCAAAAAAAAACTTGACGGGCATCATCACAGTATGTTGGTTCATGTTTATTTCAAGTTTTATGATATTCTACCTGCTAGTTACTGAGAAATGGCTGCATATGAACGTACAACGCCATTTCAATACCCCCCTCCCGATTTCATCGACAGGGATAATAATAAGTTGCCTAAGCATCCTTGCATTCTTTAAATATTTCAGTACAAAAGTTGTCAATTTTATCATTTTTTTCAGGTTGCTGTTGTGACAGAATTTGGCAGAAATAAAATCAACCCATGTTGTAATTAAAACTTCATTATGTAACTTGGCAACTTGACCATGATGCACAAGATGAAGACCAATTAATGCTGGCTTACAATCTCTGCTCAAACTGTCATGAGCTGGGCTTCAGTAACCAAGTGGTTAAGGATACTAACATCTAACAACTTGCCCTTCACTACAGTGGGTCTGAAATTTCCCTATAATAGGTAAAGAATTATTTCATGTGAGAAAGCTAAACACTATTCGCTTCTACCCTGAAACAATATCTGGAGATACACCTGGGGACTTCCTCCACCATCAGAAGCTGGACAGTTTTCATATGACCATTGTTGTGTCAGCATGACAATAAACGCAACAAAACAAAACATATTGTCAAGATCACTTGACTTGGCTGGAAATTAAACTCTTGACATTTTACTGATAGATACAACTGGAAAGACCACTTTCCTAGCTGCATGGTTTCCTTTAAATGTCAATAGACAGAGTCTTGACAGTGATATTTGAACGCAGGAAAAACAAACATAAAAATTAAGTTTTGTAAAGAACATACCAGTCTCATCAAAGTTCATATTGGCAATATTTGTCATTCCTGGAAAATACTTCCTTATCCTTCCCTGCTTATTGTTAAATCCTCAATTAAGCAGTTGCCATCTTCATCCACGATCTCCGAGAGTGCCTCTTGACTCGGTATTGTGTAATACCAAGGTTTTGATAGTATAATACCTGGTTGTGGGCGTGGCATTGTCATCTGGAAAAAATAAATGCAGCATTTACTCATCATCTTAATTACTCTGTACTTTCTCACAAAAGCAAATGTCAGTTCCAAAACTATTTTTGCTGAAAAGCATAATGGGTTTTTCTTTTAGGTTTTGATGGACATGAAGCTTCATTAGCGATATAATATCTAGAGATAATTTCTTCATTCATTATGACGGGTTTTCCATCACTCTTCTATAAAAAAATGCAGAAAAGAAAATAGCTGCCAAACTGGCTATACTGGTACTGATGATAAACTCAGACAGTAGTCCAACTAATTGTACGTGAGCCACGATATTGTAATAATTTTTGCATAGGTTAATATCTTTCCTCCACGTACAACATAGAAAGAACCTTTTCTGTGTTGAGCCTTCCGCGACGATTCTGGGCGGTGAGGCGGCGATTTTTAAATCGCATTTTAACTATTAAACAAGAGGGCCATGATGGCCCTATATCGCTCACCTGTTATCTTTGCACTTGAGGACAAGAAGGTCCTCTGAAAAATTATCTAAGTCCAAAGGACAGTAACAACAAAGGGAAGAAATTTAACCAAAAAGAAAAAAAAAATGCTTACAAGGTACAGATATGTCAAAATACACCTACAAATTGGAGGTACCATCCATGTTGTACCACAGAAAAGTGGTCTCGGTTTTTCCCTACGGCCAATAATAAAAAAGTTACTAAATATAAGCTATTTATAGTAACGTAAAAGGGAAGTAATTAAAAAAAAAAAAAATTATTGTAAGTGAAGAAAAGAAGGATCTGCCAAATAAATCTGTTGACATAAATGAAATTTCAGATCAGTATCTTCATTAGTTACGGAGATATACCCATTTTAATTTGAAATAAAGGGAGGTAATTTGACATAAAATCAGTTCATAGTTATCTACCCTGATTGTCTCAGTCCAACTAATAACAATAATAAAATTTCAAATAAGTCCTATAAGTACTTACCGATATAAATCCATTTTGATTACAATCAGGGGAGGTAATCAGATATAAAATAACTCTGAACCTACGCTTGGATCTGATTTGTCATGGAATCCAAGAATTATTGTTGTTGAAGTTATTTTGGAAGTTTGTATCAAATAAAACCATAAATGAAGTCTCTATATGGCTGCAAAAGCCAAAATAGCCAATTTTGGACCTTTAAGGGGCCATAACTCTGGAACCCATGAAGAAATCTGGCCAGTTCAAGAAAGGAACCAAGATCTTGTGGTGATACAAGTTGTGTGCAAGTTTGGTTAAAATCGAATCATAAATGAAGCTGCTATTGTGCAGACAAGGTCAAAATAGCTAATTTTGGCCCTTTCAGGGGCCATAACTCTGGAACCCATAATGGGATCTGGCCAGTTCAAGAAAGGAACCGAGATCTTATGGTGATACAAGTTGTGTGCCAGTTTGGTAAAAATCAAATCATAAATAAAGCTGCTACTGTGCAGACAAGGTCAAAATAGCTAATTTTGGCCCTTCCAGGGGCCATAACTCTGGAACCCATCCTGGAATCTCGCCAGTTCAAGAAAGAAACCAAGATCTTATGGTGATACAAGTTGTATGCCAGTTTGGTTAAAATCAAATCATAAATGAAGCTGCTATTGTGCAGACAAGGTCAAAATAGCTAATTTTGGCCCTTTCAGGGGCCATAACTCTGGAACCCATAATGGAATCTCGCCAGTTCAAGAAAGGAACCAAGATCTTATGGTGATACAAGTTGTGTGCCAGTTTGGTAAAAAATCAAATCATAAATAAAGCTGCTACTGTGCAGACAAGGTCAAAATAGCTAATTTTGGCCCTTTCAGGGGCCATAACTCTGGAACCCATAATGGAATCTCGCCAGTTCAAGAAAGGAACCGAGATCTTATGGTGATACAAGTTGTGTGCAAGTTTGGTAAAAATCAAATCATAAATAAAGTTGCTATTGTGCAGACAAGGTCAAAATAGCTAATTTTGGCCCTTTCAGGGGCCATAACTCTGGAACCCATAATGGGATCTGGCCACATCAAGAAAGGAACCGAGATCTTATGGTGATACAAGTTGTGTGCAAGTTTGGTTAAAATAAAATCATAAATGAAACCTCTATCGTGCAGACAAGAAATTGTGGACGGACGCGTACGACGGACGAAGGGTGATCACAAAAGCTCACCCTGTCACTATGTGACAGGTGAGCTAAAAACAAAAATATTAGTGAAATTTTAAGATACCTGGAAAGAATATCCATTTTTTCCTTCCATTCAACTGATGTTTATGTGAATAAAAGGCAAAACACGAGTTTGTCACTGTTTTAAACAACACACCCTTAAGTTTACACAAATTTTACATCATCATCACAGTGTAAAAAAAAGCAAAGATACAAGTTTTGTAACAGCCTGATAAAAGTCTTATTATTGATTCAAATAAACAAAAGTAAGACTATTTTATGAATAATATTAAAATGAAATCAGTAGAAATATCAACACACTTGGGGATAGAAAGACTGTAGAGAATAACCTGAAAAAAGCTCGTAGAACTTCTTACAGTTTAATGTCTGCAGGACTACATGGTGAAACAGGTCTAGATCCAAAAACAGCGTTACATATAATAAATATTTACGTCATTCCGGTACTTATATATGGTCTTGAAGTAATCTTGCCAACACAGAAACATATTAGTAAACTGGAAATGTATCAGAAACAACTATTGAAGCAAGTATTATCACTATCGCAGACAACTGCTGATCCTGCACCGTATATATTATCTGGGTTTCTACCGGTTGAAGGACAAATTCACTGTAAAGCCTTAGGTTTGTTTGGTAACATTTGCCGCATGGATGAGGACAGTGTTGAGAAGAGATTAGCCCAAAGACAGATAGTAGTAAAGACAACAAGAGGACCATGATGGTCCTAAATCGCTCACCTGTCCCCACATGACCCAGTTTTGAACTGAGTATGACGTCGTTTTTTCTATTATTTGACATAGTGACCTAGTTTTTAAGCTCATGTGACCCAGTTTTGAACTTGATCTAAATATCATCAAGATAAAAATTTTGACCAATTTTCATGAAGATCCATTGAAAAATATGGCCTCTAGAGAGGTCACAAGGTTTTTCTATTATTTGACCTAATGACCTAGTTTTTGAAGGCACGTGACCCAGTTTTGGACTTGACCTACATATCATAAAGGTGAACATTCTCACCAATTTTTATGAAGATCTCATGAAAAATATGGCCTCTAGAGAGGTCACAAGGTTTTTCTATTTTTATACCTACTGACCTAGTTTTTGACCACACATGATCCAGTTTCAAACTTTACCTAGATATCATCAAGGTGAACATTCTGACCAATTTTCATGAAGATCCATTGAAAAATATGGCCTCTGGAGAGGTCAAAAGGTTTTTCTATTTTTAGATCTACTGACCTAGTTTTTGACCACAGTTGACCCAGTTTCAAACTTGACTTAGATATCATCAAGATAAACATTCAGACCAACTTTCATACAGATCCCATGAAAAATGTTGCCTCTAGAGAGGTCACAAGGTTTTTTTATTATTTGACCTACTGACCTAGTTTTTGATGGCACGTAGACCAGTTTCAAACTTGACCTAGATATCATCAAGGTGAACGTTCTGACCAATTTTCATGAAGATCCATTGAAAAGTATGGCCTCTAGAGAGGTCACAAGGTTTTTCTATTTTTAGACCTACTGACCTAGTTTTGGACCGCACGTGACCCAGTTTCAAACTTGACCTAGATATCATCAAGATGAACATTCTGACCAACTTTCATAAAGATCCCATGAAAAATGTGACCTCTAGAGTGGTCACAAGCAAAAGTTTACGGACGCACGGACGGATGACGGACGCCACACGATCACAAAAGCTCACCTTGTCACTTTGTGACATGTGAGCTAATAAAAAGCGCTAGTTGGTTTATAGAAATTAGCAAACTTTTTATGAAATATGATCTTGGAGATATAAATGACGCTTTGGATAATCCCATGTCAAAGTATGCTTGGAAAAGACTGATAAATAACAAAATATCAAAATACTATGAAGAATATGTTTCAAGCACAACCTATTCCTACAAAACTCTTCAATATATGAATGTTAAATACACTCCAGGAATATCACATCCAATGATATACCCTAATAACTCAGTGAGAGAAAACACAAGAATACCAGTCAAAATGAGAATATTAACTGGCACCTATATTTTACAAACTACAAGAGTCGCATTTAATCAAAATGAAATTGATCTTACATGTAAAATTTGTAATGAAGCTCCTGAAACTTTGAATCATTTCTTACTGGAATGCAGAACTACAGAAAATATCAGGAAGGACATTCTGCCTGAAATTGTATTAGGCGTAAAAAAAAAATTGTTTGTTTCCGGTATCCCGACCTACCCTAAATTTTTGGCCCGACCCTAAATGTTTTTATGGCCTTGGAGAACATTTTTTTCAACTTTTTGACAAAAAGTTGCAAAACTGCACTTTTTATGCTTTAAACATGGACAGTGATGTTATAAATCAACTTACTGATGCTCTAGAGGCATAACCCCCCTACTTGTATTCATTTTTTGACACAAAAATAATTTCAGAAAAGTCTCCCTTAATAAAAAAAAAATCCAAAAAAAAAAGTTTTTCCGACCTACCTACCCTAATTTTTTTGAACATGTTACCGGAAACAAAGAATTTTTTTTTTTAGGCCTTAGTTGTCCAAAAATATCTGAACACTGACTTTGATGCAAATCGAAAACTGTCTGTGTTAATTGACTGTTCAAATGTCAAGGACATTACAGAAGACGCTATTAGGAACATTGATTATCATTGCCGTCGTCTCATTTATTCATTACATGTTGCACGATATAAGTTACTGGGAAATGTTCCCAAACGAAATAAATAAGCATTGGCATAGCTCTCAGTGCTGGTGCTGTTAGCAAACATTTTTGCCTTTCTATAAAGTATCAGTGCAACTGACTGTATATAACATACTGTGTTTGGATAACGGCGGAAATACTCCAATGTGTACAGTATTTGTGGTGAAGGATTTTTATTGTGTTTTGTAAATACAAATCTACAAGTGTTATTACTGCAAACATCAGAGGTTGGCCTTCAGTGGGCTGTGAAGATATACAACAACAACAACATGGCTCCAATTCATGTCACGTGATCGATAACGACCAACCGCACTGTCAGCGTATACTGAGTGTAATGGCGGACGTGTACACACAGCGAGGTAGCTAAAATGAAACATATAGTGTTTACGCTTTATTAACGTGTTTTACTGTTATGTTTAAACCATAAAATGATTCAGTTTTATTTTGTTTTACGATTTCATCGTGTAAATATATTGTCTGATCGTGTTTTTACCTTAATCTAATTTCACCACAGAAAAGGTCGTTATTGGTTTTGACATAAAGAGAGGGATTATGACCTATCACGAAAATATCTCAGAATCAGTTTTGACGTCAAATTATTTGGACTACTCAGACAGATGATAAAGTTGACCACCTTAGAATTATTCAATTTCAGTCGGTTATTTATATAATTGAACACCCTGTCCAATAGCAATCACTTACAACACCAACTGGTGTAAACAAAAACAAACTTGGTAAATATTCTGTATAAATAAATGACTTACATCTATCTGTTTAAAGATATTTATCCAAAATTCCTGGGGAAGAGGATGTTTTTTGCACATGCTCACTGTCAATACATGAAGGCCCGATATTGGGTCACTTTTCATTACTTGATCCGGAATGAATGTTGCAGAATTTTTGAGAAAGTTTCAACGTAATACTATGGAGAAAATTTTGTAAATGACAAAGTCGTCAAAATCATCAGTAAACATTTGTACATTCCCCATTTTACAACCCCTTTCAGGGCCTCACTTTGTGCGAGATTGCTTACTAAATATAAATCATGTCAATTTTTCAGCAAATGCTAAGCTTTATCTTGATACCAACCTCTAACAAAAATTTGCAGAAATAAAAAAGTTACATGTAAAAAACCTCATTTTCTGTCCGGGTTTATAATCAGTACCAGTAACCCAGAAAGAGTTTACAAAAGGTCCAAACATCTTAATATTTCTATGACGCTAATATTATTTAATGCAACGCCTAAAATGTTGGACACAAGTCTATGTTTAGAATCAGAAAACGAAAAATTTTTTACTGAAAGAAGATTGTCACATTACAATGAATCTTACTGGTCTCTCATCTATAATGACATCATCTTTATGGAAATGATACTGATATTGACCATGTCATCCTGCAATGATCCGGATTTGACTGGTTTTCTTGCACTGGATCTCACTGGTTCCCTAACACTAGAAGATTTTTTCTGTGCATCCAACATACCAATTGTGTCATCCATGTTCAGCCTGGAATAAAAATGCAGTCAAATATTGTAACAAAGTACATGCTTAATAGCAGTTCCTTTACAAACAAGAAATGTAAAGCAAAATATTTCCTATAAAGCAATTTTGAAGATTTTGCATTAACAGCATCCTGTGAAACCTAAGTTTGTGTTGAGACAATTTCTCATGGACTTCCTGATTCGTCCTATCTACAAAATAAATCCAAACCAGCACAACAAATTTCCTGTTTATTTCATCTTTTAAACTTGAATCTACAAACCTTTGTCTCCACAAAGCTGTTTTAACCAAAACAATAAAATCATATGCCAGCAAAATTAAACAATTTTACATTATTCTTTCTTTTTCCCTGATGCCATTTGATTTCAATTATATTTCAGTAATACATATGCAGCAGCTTTATTCTTATCATACCTTCTATCTGATCGGAGATGCCTTTACTTCTGATGATATTCTCAGTTTCGAGAACATTTTCCTGTCTTCTCTGTTCATTGTATGCAACAAGAGAGGACCTACTAAACAAAACATCAGGTAAACGTTTAATAAATCTGAATAAATCAAGGCATTTATGCATGCTTGGACTAAAATAAAAAAATTGTTGAATTTCAATTTACTTTGTATCATCAAAACCTCTCTGCTGCATTGCATTCTTGAATAATTAATAGCTGGACTGATATGAAAATTGACAATCATGAACAAGATTTCACAAGGATTTATGAAAAATATGGAATGGTTAACCTTTAACCTGCTGGCAGTAAGTGATACTCACATATGTGAAGGCTGATCATGGTCTGCACTGTTCCCTATTCTATCAGTAAATTTTCATTGAACACCCCTTCGATTAATTAATGGTACTGCCCAAACTGAATGACAGACCAGTCCATTTTAGAAATATAGCAGGGTAAAGGTTAATGTGCATGTTCTCCTTTGAGTTTTGTTTTTGTTTTGGTTTAGAGCAACACCAACAAAAATTAGGTCACATGGTGACTTTTCCAGCTTTTGATAGTGAGGACAAGCGGCATGGTCGGGCACCTGGTCAGAATCACCAACCTTCTGTAAACAAGCTGGATTGCTTAAATAGGATTATAAGTCTACACCCTAAGTTTTCGAACCCACTTTAAGAGGGGGCAAGAGATTTGAGTCACCATAGCCACTTGACCACAGATGCTCCTGTTTTTTATTTGATCCCCCTTTATGGATAAAATCATTTTCCAGTTGTTAACATAACCTAGAGACAAAACACAAACTAGCTAACCCTACCCTGAAATTCTCTTCCTCCCTTAAAGAAAAGACATTTGGTGGTTCACCTCTCATAGACGAGGCTCTGCTGGGGTTACTTGAATCTTGTCCAACCTTTTTGTCAGTTTTTTAACACTCTTCCTTGTCTGGAATGTGTTGCTTCCAAAACTGAAATCATTTTCTTCCAAGCCTCCAAATATCCGAGACTGCAGTAATAGAAAAATATTTAATACTTCAAGGGTGACTTAGTGCTAGTATTTAAAACACATTTTCATGAAACTTAAAAATTCATACTATATTTGTTTAAATGTATATGAGAACACATGGCAGTGTTACTCTCTTTCATGTTCCAAAAAAGTGGAGAATCACTGTAAGGAGAATGTGTAAGTGCTAGCAGTGTCTGCTGTAGCTGTCTGCTGTAGCTGAGCTGTCTGGTTGACTGCAGCTTGATTTGCTGTCCTGTGGAAATATAATTGTAAATATGTTAAGACATATAACTATTGACTTTTACATTGTAAGTCACAAAGATGTGTTTTTTCAGGTCATTATGCAACTTTCAAGCTTCGACAGCATAAATGTAGGAAGAAATGGGTGCTTGTCAGGGCATTATTTATGCATGAGTGGACACATGGGTGAAACCATCAGACTCCTGCAAGCCAACTGGATGATTTCCTTACACAATGACCAGAGCAGGACTCTGTCCCAAAGGTGTGAAAAGCAAGTTATTTGAAGTCAGTGACCTTAACCTATTGGTTTGAAGGCATCAAAAAATTATGTTTTTGTTTGTTATTTCAACATAAATGTCTGATGAACATAATTCACTTCACTCACTATCAATCAGTGAAGAGTTCATGTTCCTAGGAATACACTGAAATGTTACTTAAATATAAATGTGTGATCAATATAAAAAAAACTCAGCGGTTATTCCAAAAATAATTGTACTCTGTACGTCAAACCAAGTTCAAACTGCCTTATCTATAGTATCGCCTATAAACAATTTGTTTTAATTTACATTACAACTTTAGTTGTAAGTTGGAAGTAAAGTTAATCTAGGAATAGAGTCTTTGCATCTAGTGTCAGTTTTGAATGATTATAACGTTTGATTCAACTATCCCGTGTCATCATTATATATTATTTCTTGGATAAGGTCATATGGTAGCATTACAGCTTTTAAAATAGAGGTAAAAGACCCAAAAGGGGACCCTTCCCAGCAGTATTTCAGGCATGGACAGGTTACCTTGGTGAGCACCTCGGTTAGTAGATTGGCAGTACCATCAACATTCTGTTAGCCAGCCAAATTACTTCTAACAGGAAATTCTACAATCCACCGAGGGGTTTCCAGCCCAGGTGGGGAAGAGCAAGTGGTTCAAAGTCAGTTGTCTTCAGTCATATATAATTTATATTTGAAAGTAGAAATACAAAAGATGAACTTACCCTCCTGTAGTCTGGGAACTGTACTGCCAAGACCAGAAGCTGCACTACTGAATGACCCAAAACCTGGAAGATAAAACAAGAAAATATGTTCATCATTTTTTTCATCTTCTTTAACTTAATTCCCAGTTGTCATATACAGTTTCTTTGATGTAGTATTAATTTATCTCTGGAAGTTATAATCAACACATCTGATTCTAGACATTTGAAATTACAAGACAAACTTACATTTTACATTAATCTCGAAAAATTAACATTTTTTTCATCACAAATAAATATTATTTGTTACATCTAGGCTTGTTTTAGGAAATAAGCCTGAATGAGCATGAAACTGACGTTTTCTGAAAAAGGAAACTTCCTGGTTGGGTCAATTTATGACATTTACCTGAAGGGGCAGCTGAGTCAAAGGCACCTTGTCCTCAGGGTTTACTCAAGTGTATTCCCGAACATACTGGTTCCCACACTCATTCTCCCTGTAAAGTTGAATGCTGGAGCTGCTGAGGTTGTTGCTAGGCTAAAGCCTTTTGGTTTTGCTGCACCAAAGAGCTGTGCTAAAAATTAAAAGTAAACTGGGAGCTTGAATATCATCAAAATCTGTTTTAAATGTAAACACCAGACTAAATCAATGAGCAATCTTTAGGTGCCGTGTGGCGGCTGTAAAAAGTCTCCCCGTACTTGGATTCAGTGTTGTTATATTTTCTGGTCCTTTGGGATCATGGAGTTCATTCAACATATGTGTAATAGAGTTCCGCTTAAGCCGGTGCTAGGGGGCGTGAGAGGTGTTGCACATTTCATTACCTCTCATGAACAGACTCAATCGAGTCTGCTATTATTCTTCTTGGTTGCATTCTTTGCTTCCAAAGGATCTTTTTACAGATTTTATTATAATCATAACAGCAAAGACTGACATCATGTTCAAGTAGGAAGTGCTGACCATCTACTGTATGTGACTGAAGGACACAAAAAACATCCATATATACTGCGAAATCATGCATTCTTGTAGGGGACTAACTTTCATTGATTTCATGATTGAGTAAACCCATGAAATTTCATTGCACAGTGCAGTAAAATTCCCATTCTTCTATGTTTGAAAGTCAAGGTCTTCTCAAACTTATATTATCAGAAAATATCTGTTATCACCAAAACCACAAAATTTCGAGCCCACAAAATTTCGAATGTTGAAAACACAAAGAAGATTGCATTTTTTCTTGTTTCAATATTTTAAATCCTGAAGGCCAATATTATACAACTCTTATCTCCTTGCAGAACTACAAAGTAAAGACCAAAAAAGGTCACTGCTGAGAACAGCCTCTGTTTGTCAACTTTGCCATAAATGAAACTTTATTTCATCTGTAACTGATTTTCAAACAGCCCTAGGTAAGTTTGTAACATATCACAGTGATATATCCCTAGGGTGTGATGGTCTGGTGATTAAGGTTCTGGCAGCTCACTTGGTATAAGAATGCATATGTCCACATATGACACCAGAACTAAATTTTCCCGGAAGGAGACTTTAGGGAGATTATTATATGCTTCAAACTTTCTTCTTAAAAGAGCTAAACTAAACACAGCACCAACTAAATACCCGCATACAATTTCCTTTATGTATCTATAGCTCGATGTCAATTTTAAGTAGGCTGTAACCGTGTATCATATGAGAACTTACTTCCACCAAATCAAGATGAAGTGGTTGCAGTGTTTAATCAAAGACCTGCACTGGGCTTAGAGAATAGTTTGGCAAAAAGGTTGGCCCCTGTGTTAGTGTTGGTACCAAATCTCACCTGTGTAGGTAGTCTAGGCTCCAAACACAGGTTTGTTTGCAAACAATCCACCCTGAAATGTCAAGATTTGATAACTTTCATAAAATATCCCAGTAGAAAAGATACTGACAGATACTGACGCAGTTACTACAATAGATTTTCTGTGTAAGGTTAGATTTGATTTACTACTTTTTCTCATTATCATTAACCAATAGATATTTGGATTATCGGAAGTTTTGTTTTTCCCTTAAAACTTTCTCTAATAAAAACAACTGGAAGATGAATGACCTTTGATTCAATGCCTTTAGTCAGTTATCATGAAGAAGATACATCATACCAGGAATCTAAACCTATGATATCCTGACTGGAAGAAGTCTTGTGCTCCAACTGGGCCGGGCCTGATTTGGTAATAACTTACAGCTTGCGATGTTCCAAAACCACCAAAACCAGAGCTGGCTGCAGTTTGCTCAAATGTGTTTACTCCTTTTCCAAACAGGCTTCGTTGTGTAGTTGTTGTGGCTCTAAACAGTGGCTGAAATAGGGTAATTATTATTTATTTTCATTAGAACAAGAGCTGTCTCCATAGGATGACACATGCCCCCAATGGCACTTTGAATGAATAGTTATGGCCGATGTAAGAGTTTAGGACCTTTGACCTACGGACCTGGGTCTTGCGCGCGACACGTCGTCTTACTGTGGTACACATTCATGCCCAATAATTTTAAAATCCATGCATGAATGACAAAGATATGGACCGGACACGCCCATCAATGCACTATCATGAAATATGACCTTTAACGTCTAAGTGTGACCTTGACCTTTGAGCTACGGACCTGGGTCTTGCGTGCGACACGTCGTCTTACTTTGGTACACATTCATGCCAAGTTATTTGAAAATCCATCTATGGATGACAAAGATATGGACCGGACACGAATGCACTATCATGAAAAATGACCTTTAACGTCTAAGTGTGACCTTGACCTTTGAGCTACCGACCTGGGTCTTACTGTGGTACACATTCATGCCAAGTTATTTGAAAATCCATCTATGGATGACAAAGACATGGACTGGACACGAATGCACTATCATGAAAAATGACCTTTAACGTCTAAGTGTGACCTTGACCTTTGAGCTACGGACCTGGGTCTTTTGCGCGACACGTCGTCTTACTGTGGTACACATTCATGCCAAGTTATTTGAAAATCCATCCATGGATGACAAAGATATGGACCGGACACGAATGCACATCATGAAAAATGACCTTTAACGTCTAAGTGTGACCTTGACCTTTGAGCTACGGACCTGGGTCTTTTGCGCGACACATCGTCTTACTGTGGTACACATTCATGCCAAGTTATTTGAAAATCCATCCATCGATGACAAAGATATGGACCGGACACGAAAATTGCGGACAGACCGACAGACTGACAGACCGACAGACGGTTCAAAAACTATATGCCTCCCTTTGGGGGCATAAAAATACATTACACCGAACAGGGCTCTGGAAATTTGCCGGTTTGGGACCAATTTTTTACTTTTCGGACTGATTCGTGAAGTAAAAAAAAAAGAAACAAGAAACGCGGCAATGCCACGAAACCAGGTTTTCGATCAATCCCAGCCTTTGTCTTCATATAAGCTACAAACATACCAAGTTTTATTCAAATATCTGTACCGAAACAAAAGTCATTGACCGGAAACACCAGTTTGACGCCGCCGCCCGCCCGCCCGCCCGACCAACGACATACCCCAATCTAATAACTCAGGTTTTCGTTGAAAACCTGGTTAAAAATTGGTCCTGTAAAAATGGAGAAAAGTATAAATTTTGGTCTGAAATCTCAATACACAATCACCTGCCAAGCAGGAAATTGTTGGTCGCACCCTCAGATAATCAGTAAACATGTCAAACGGTCTGATTGACACCTTGGTAATCGGTCCGTAATTAGCATGTGACACAACAGTGCTCGCGCGGCACATCCTTTAATGTTTGCAGGCAGCCGACTGCAATGTATTTAACACTTTTGACCAGTTTCCAAATGCTTTTGACGGGGAGCCACTTCTTTTATCTAGAATCCGACTGATTGTTTTATTTCAATAGGCTATGTTTGAAGACGGGTAAAAGAAACAAATGGTCATTGCATTTAATGAGACATCATAACCGATATAAATAATTTTTATAATTACTTGATTTGTAAAGATTACATGATTCATTTTGGACTCCAGTTGAAACAAGAACAGAAAATCGTCTTTGCAACACGACTACAAAAAATACAAAAAAAACAAGGGCACCACCCTGCGGGTGCTGACGCTCATCTGATTTTTTTGTATAATAGAAATATTGTCCTACCCATGATTTTCTAAGTCCAAAAAGGGCCATAATTCTTGCAAAAAGCAGGATGGAGTTATGTTTCTTAATGTACAGAGTCAGCTTATCATGGTGAACAACTGTTGCAAGTTTCAAAGCAATAGCTTTGATAGTTTAGGAGAAAAGATATTTCTAAGTCCAAAAGGGGCCATAATTCTTACAAAAAGCAGGACGGAGTTATGTTTCTTGCTGTACAGGGTCAGCTTATGATGGTGAACAAGTGTTGCAAGTTTTAAAGCAATAGCTTTGATAGCTTATGAGAAAAGCTGACCTAAACACAAGAAATCTGATTTCTAAGTCCAAAAGGGGCCATAATTCTTGAAAAAAGCAGGATGGAGTTATGTTTCATGCTGTACAGGGTCAGCTTATGATGGTGAACAAGTGTTGTAAGTTTCAAAGCAATAGCTTTGTTAATTTATGAAAAAAGTTGACCTAAACATAAAACTTAACCAAGAAATCTGATATTTTCTAAGTCCAAAAGGGGCCATAATTCTTGCAAAATGCAGGATGGAGTTATGTTTCTTGCTGTACAGGGTCAAATATTGATGGTGAACAAGTTTTGCAAGTTTCAAAGCAACACCTTTGACAGTTTAGGAGAAAAGCTGACCTAAACATAAAACTTAACCAGGCAAAGCCAACGCCGACGCCGATCAAGTGATGACAACAACTCATCATTTATTTTCAAAAAATCAGAGGAACTAAAAATGGACTGGCAAACCCGAATGATAAAGAAAACTGGAGTGGTGCTGTTTATTAAATCGGTCTTTAAGAAACGTTTCAAAATGAAATTTTGTGTACATCAGAAGAGAACATATAACTTTATTAAATGTAGCTGCTTACTGAAGTACAACGGCAGTGAAATGAAATATCCGCGACCAACCCACGTGACCTTTTGGTACTATACAGGGGAAATTTGATCTCAGTGTTCACATAACGTACACATTTGGTCCGCGGCAGAGTATTCTAAAAATACTGATGATGCTTGGCAGAGGCTATGTGTCGAGTAAATCACTTTGACGCATTGTATTTTATAAAATTCCATCAAATAATGAGGAAACATCACAAAGTATCTGCCGTGTATACGGTACCAAAGTCACGTGCGTTGGCTTTTAGACTAGTAGGATACACGGGGTAAAGAAAAACAATGCCTCAGCAATTTTATCCTTGCAAGTATTTTCTCGGAAAAACATCGAAATTTAAACAAAGTAACGATCACATATAACACTGAATAACTGTTTTCATTGTATGGTAACTCGCGGTGACTGGTAAATCATTTTTAATTCATGATATACCTATTTCTTTACTCTATCACGATTTACAAATATGGTGGGTGGGGTAGCACTGATGTCGTGATTTTCGTTTCGGACCGATCGAGTTCTCAAAATTTCTGGAGCCCTGACACCAATTATTATAAAAAAAATATATCAAATTAATTATTAAAAATACATTCCGCCAAAGATTATAAAATTGGACACAATAATAAATGTCCTTTTCATATCAGCAAGGGCTTTTCTCAGTTAATTTAGAAGACAAAGATCATTAATCAAGGTTCTGCTGACTGAGAATTTTCATGTCACTTTAATTTAATAAACACATATTCATATTGTTAACCCTTACTGTGCTAAATTTCTACACTGAACTTGTCCATCGTTCAATTTGGACAGTACCATTAACTGTTAAAAAGGGGTACTTACCAAAAAGATAGTGACTGAATGGCGAACAGTACAGATCTTGATCAGACTGCATGGATGTGCAGGCTGATCATGATCTACACTGGCCGCAAAGACATTATCAGTTGTGTCCAGCATGATAAGAGATAAGAATTTGTGTTTCCTAGCCAGTTATAAATCTGGCCATAATGCTCTTTCACAAGTTAGTGTTTTAAATTCATATGTTACTTGATAGCTCAGATTAGTGAAAATAAAACCATCATTAAAATAACCAAGTGTACAGTACCAAGTAGTGTGGACTATAAAAGCTTTCAAGGGAATTCCTATTATTTTTTTTTATGCACATCTTTCTGCGCAGCTGACATTTTCTATGGAAAACTGAAGTCAACATTTGTTGAAACATGTGACATACAATCTTAAATGTGAGGAATCTTGAATGAAATAACATTTTTGATAAGTTTTATCAGTAATCAAATGTTGATACTGGTTTATGTTGTATTGACAAGTACCCTGCCTGACAGGTATCTTGTCATTTTTGTGGTTGTGTTTTCACATCTCATTTTAGTACAAAGACAGTGTCGTTCATATAATGTAAGACAATTGACTGATAAGACAATATCATCTTTCAGATTATTTAGTATTCAATTATAGAACGAATTAAAAAATTTTAAAACTTTTTTTTAACTTCTAGCAGATATACATGTAATCAATTTGGTCAGGTTCGCGCCATTTTTCGTACGAACAGGTGTTGTATTCAAGCGGTCTTAACATAAAATTTAGCCCTGTGACCCATACATTTTTAGCCATTTTTATGCTCACAATACAATTATTCATACACAAGAAAAAAAGGAAAAAATTCTATGAAACAGTTTTTTCAAACTTTAAAAATAATATTCTTAACTATGGATATTTTTCAATGGAAAAAGTTCACAAAAGTGAATAGGAAACAAGTTTTTTTTTCATTGTACCCATTATTGTAAGGATATAGTACTATTACAAATATGACTACGATATCAAATAAGTATACAAGTCAAATGGTTTATCGCGGCCAGAAATTTGTACAAACCGGACAGAAGTTGCGAAATTGTCATTTGTGCAGGAATGAAGCGTTTACCATAATGTCCAGTACTGGACAGGTATAGTGACCATGCACGGACACAGCCAATTTTCTCAGAGGGGGTCCGATCCCTTGCCCCCACCCCCCACCCGCCCTGAATTTTGCAATTTGGCACTTCATTTTTTGCATTCTGGGACAGTTTTATGGACTAACCTGTTAAATTTGCGAAAATGATAAAATCAAGCTTTCTTGAAGGTAAAATTCTTAGTTTCTTTTAGATGAATAATATGAATTATGTCGGGGTCGTATGTAGCAGCAGCCGCATATACTTTACATGCAGTCCTAATGTTGCCTTTTTCGAAAAACATTTTCTTTCCTTCTTGTCTTCTTTCCTTTTTTAAAGATTTTCCAGAGGGGGTCCGGACCCCCGGTCCCAAGCCCCCATCTGGATCCGCGCATGGTGACTTGTTTATGCAGGTAAACTTGTGTTTGGTTAAATTTCAACAGAGCACAATTGTCTGAACAGTGTACAAACTCATTACTGTTTTTTCAGGCAAGGGTGGAAAAAAAGTGGTAGACAATGAAAGCAGTAACATGTTTATTAAAAAAAAATAAACAATGAGACAAACATTTCCAACAGTTTTGGACGGTTCAAAAATCCCATGTTAAACATACGATAAAGCCCGAAACGCGTGAAAATGTTCCGAATGTAAATCGGGTGAAGTAAGCGCTCTATGTAGATTATGCGTCTAGATTGATTAAACTGGGCGAGTCTACTTACTTATCACTTGAGGATGAAAAAAAACGTGTTTTTTAAATGTTGCTCTTAAACAAGGGTGGCGGTTGAACTACTAAAAGTACAACAACAGTTGATTCACAACAAATCGTACGGTATGTTTTATAATCAGTAGAAGCTAGTCGTATTTACGCTTATGAGACCTGTTTCACCCATAAGTAAAGAATTGACAAGTCCATCATGAAATATTTTCCCCATCGTGCAAATACTTGTCCTATTCAATATGATCGCCGCCTCATCGGCCGCGATCAATAATAAAATCTGTAAAAAGAATAAACCATATTGTGCTGTCTTGATGTATATTTTGGTTGGTATTTATAAAAAAGCAGAAAATTATGAAAATGTTGAAAAATCGCTGGCAGTTTCAGCAACAGTGGGTTTGTTCAAAACAATTTTTCACAAAAACAAGCCTGGTGACCCATTATTTTTATTTGTTCATTGTTTTCAGCACAAATTTTCCTATCATATAATTATGTGAATTTGAAAAAAATCTATGAAAGGAAAAAAACTATAGGAAATCTCTTTAAGGGGCTGACAGAGTTTAAAAAAGAAAAAGAATAAACAATGTTTTTGTTGAACCATCTGATGAGATTTTCATCAAATTTGA
The DNA here is from genome assembly GCF_021730395.1 of Mercenaria mercenaria. NCBI lineage: Eukaryota > Metazoa > Mollusca > Bivalvia > Venerida > Veneridae > Mercenaria > Mercenaria mercenaria. The sequence continues at coordinate 8,361 of NW_026461687.1, read as the reverse complement.
TATACGAGCACTGTTCGAAAAGTATTCGGAAAAGTTTCATAACTTATTATATGGTTTAAATATTAGAATGAAAATTCTAAAAGTGATACTTTGATATATTTTGTACATAATCCAAATGACAAAAGGATACAAACTGCAAAATCCCCAGTCACTATGGTAACGTTGGGTAATGTTGGGCAGGGCAAACTACTCATTACTGGAATATGGCATCTGAAAAGCCTGTCTGACACCTCTAAAATTTACATCTTTTCAAAATGTATGCCTTTGCATGTTACACATTTCTCCCACCTACAAATATACTTGTCAAAGGATGACCTGAAATGCTCCTTTGTAATTTTACGGAGTGTTTCCCAGACAACAGTGTGCTTTTCCTGACATCATGCATGGGCGTCCAGATCTTGGGCGGTCAGCAACATCGTGCAAAGGATAATTTTTGAAGACATTGAACCATTCATTTATGCTGGTTTTCTTCTTTGAATTTTTGCTGTAAGTGTCCATGATCATAGAGTGTCTCTGATTTTGTTTTTCCCATTAATACATAAAACTAATGTTTATGCAAACTGTTCACTTTGACAGTATTTAAGGACTGATAGAGCTTGAAATAGGAAAAAAAACTTTTACTGATGTCTTCATCAAACTTGGTCTGTAGTATCCTTCAAAAGACCTTTTTCATGTTTGTTCAGATAGTTCCACTCGACATCACTTTTGTAGCATAAAAAAGCTGAAATCAATGTAATGTTATGAACAGCTTTTTTTCATCTTCATCAAACTTGGTTGGTATTATCCTTAGAATGACCTTTTCCAAGTTTATTCAAAATGGTTCTTTTTGAACATACATTAAGCTCTACCAGAGCTAAAACAGATTTTTGTGAACAGCTTTTTGTTTAAGGTAGTTATACACGTTTTGATTGAAATTTTTTCCACAATGTAGAATTTGATTAAACCCTGATTTTTCAAAACTTCAGAATATACTTAGAAAATTCAGCAAATAATGAAGATAGGTCATGTACTTTGCTAGACTGATTTGAAAAATTTGGACCTCAAGCAATCTTTCATAATGGGAGTTTATGGAAAAATCACAACTTTATAACATTTTTGCAAATAGAAATTTTTCTACAATGTAGATTTTAGTCAAACTTCTCACAGTCACATTAACATATGGTCTATAATGTGATGAAGTAAAATCTATAGGTCCGTGTGCTTGCTTCTGAGATATCTGACCATTATTAAAGTGAACCTCACATTTTAAGCTAATTTTAAGACATTATTTTGAATCTAACATGTCACATGTTTTAATATCATACTTTAGAAAGATAGTAACAGTGCCATTGTAAGAAATTTACTCACAGGTTGCCATTACTTCATAAAATGATTTTCTTCCCATAGGCCGAATCCAGGCTTTATTCTACATTTTCCTGATAATTAAATGACGTTATGCCATCACTTCCAGTTTTATCGAACGTATAAAACTACTACAATCAAGGTGTGATGCAGACACTGTGGTGAGTAGGATAACTCTTCTTATTCTTTGAATAATCGAGCTAAAACGTTCTGTAGACAGAGTATATTGTACAGTATGAATGCAAGTGCACATGTGAATGTGATTCAGAGATTGTAGAGATTTTTTGGTCTCTTGTGGGTAATGTATATAACTACTAACCAATCCAAAATGATCAGAACATTTGGTCTAGTTTGTTTCTTTAGATAACTGTTTCAACGAAATAATATAAATACACTGGAACAATCAGTTACACTTTATTATTTGACATTATCAATCAAAACACATATTATCCACATTTTACAGCACCTACTGTCACTTAAGCATTAGTTTAACATCTTATCTTATAGATTTTTACCAGTACGTATAACTTTCTTTCACAGTCCTCTGAACTTTGATGTCACATTCAGTGAGTTTTCACTACCACCTTCGAACATTACTTGAATGTTACTTAAAATAATTTTAATGTTTATATCTCACGGTCACATTTGAAAAAATTTGCAAATATGTCACACACAGTGAGTTTCATGTTTATCTCCGCCTTTTTTCCAGTGTTCAGCAGTCCAGCCTTCAGTATCGGAGTGTTAACAAACAGATAATAAAGTTTATTGCGCCTATTGACAGGTAACTTCAGTTATCTGTCTGAATTTTCCATAGAAAAGCTACACTTTGGGGTCAGTATTACAGTGTGGAAGACTCGGTAGCAACATCCCAAGTCAACGTTACTGTGTGTTTTTCCTGTGTAGACTACTCAGGTCAGTGTAACTGCATGGAAACTCTTAAAAGCAATGTCCTTGTCCACATTACTGCGTGGTAGACTCAGTAGCAACATTCTGGGTCAGTGTTACTGTGTAGTAGACTCAATAGCAATTTCCTAGTCAGCATTACTGTGTAGTAGACTCAATAGTAATTTCCTAGTCAGCATTACTGTGTAGTAGACTCAATAGCAATTTCCTAGTCAGCATTACTGTGTAGTAGACTCAGTAGCAATTTCCTAGTCAGCATTACTGTGTAGTAGACTCAGTAGCAATTTCCTAGTCAGCATTACTGTGTAGTAGACTCAGTAGCAATTTCCTAGTCAGCATTACTGTGTAGTAGACTCAGTAGCAATTTCCTAGTCAGCATTACTGTGTAGTAGACTCAGTAGCAATGTTCTGGGTTAGTGTTATTACATGGTAGATTTTCCTGATGGTAGCCTCAGCTCTTCAAATTCCAGCCAGATAAGATAAAGCGATTTCATCTGATCAGAAAACTATCCTACTACTTAGTTGATCATCAATGACTGCGAAGCAGATCCAAGTTAACTTCTTAGCTAAGATGCAACTGAAATAATGCAACATTAATCAGTAAGAGAAACAACAGCTCTTAGCTTGACAGTGAATAATACATGTACAACACTAGAGTTATCACTGGAATAAGCAATACACCCAAAATACTTCACCTGAAGAAACAGCATTTCAAGTGTAAAGTTTCTGTACTGACAAGTAGATTTCAAACTGGAACTATCATTAAAGAAATTTTATACACTCAGACACGCTACAGATACAAAGTGAAATCTTGACCTTTGACCTTCAAATGAGATCTTCACCCTACTAGTAACCTGAATTATGGCTCAAGCCTTTGCAGGTCATCTAGATGATGTTAACAATTGATGTTACTTTTATGAAGTTTATTCTAGTTTGAAAATACTGACTGGATACAAGTTTAAGATATCTGATCTTTTGAGTTCCGTGACCTTGACCTTGGAACAAGTAACCTTGCTTGTGTGCTCTGCAAGATATCTTGATAAGGCAAGTAACTGATGCTGCTTTTATGAAAATCCTCCCAACGGTTTAGAAGACATGAAGTTAAGCTACTTGACACTTTATCTTAAACTGTGACCTTGATCTTTGACATAGTGAACTCTGCACCTTGTCTTGATGAGGTAAAAAACTGATGTTAGTTTTGTGAAAATCTTCCAACCAGTTAGGAAGATATGGAACTAACATGAATTACAGATGAAGGGACATGGGAAACTATTTTGCGTTAGGGGGTAGTGCGGAAATATAGGAATATTGGGGGGTGGGTGGGTGGGGGGAGGGATTGCTATGATAGGATCCCAACAGTTTCTAGACCTAAAGGAATAAAGAATAAACTTTTTTGCTTCTGGGTGAATGGAGGGTTGGAAGTAGGCACATGGCAGATTGTAGGATATGTTTTTTTGGGTTTAACGCAGTTTTTCAACATTATTTCAGTTATGTAGCTGTGGGCATTTAACCTAACAAGCGTTCCTTGATTCTGTACAAGTACAAACCTTTTCTCTGCAAGTAACTACCAACTTCCCCACATGAATCAGAGGTGGAGGACAAATGATTTCAGACACTGTCTTTTATCAACTTGTCACAGAACAAGGGCCTCGCCTGAGGACCAAACTGACAAACCCTGCAATCTGTAGATCTGCACTTTCCCTACTGAGCTAAGTGGGTAGACTGATTTTTTGAAGTATAAACACATGTATACCAGCATTTCCATACATTAAACCCTTTAGCTTCATAGCAGAAACTAGCAAACTTTATTTTATTTAAGATTGTGTTTTGTTCGTTTGTTTTGGGTTTAATGCCATTTTTTAACTGTTACAGTATTTCAGTTATATAATGGCGGGCAGTTAATTTAACAAGCGTTCCTAGATTCTGTACCAATATAAACCTATTCTCCGCAAGTAACTGCCAACTTCCCCACATATCAGAGGTGGAGGACTTTCAGCTTTCATTCCTTTGTGAAGAGTATTAAATGAGACATGAGCTTGCGGAGAGTTGTTCACAGTCTAAACATGAAGCCGACTCCACATGAATAGCTTTAGCTCTTGGGACAATTTTGTCAGTGAGCTAAAACAGGTAATTTTCTTCTTACTCACCTGCATCAATGGATATTTGTCCTTCAGTTAGATTGATATGTGTTGAATCGTTGTATTATCTTGGCTATCATCTGCACATACATCTCTTGTACAGACCTGTTATTAAATGTTATAAAATTACAAGTTTTCATAAAGGATTTACCATCACTGTTTTACCAACTGTTTTACATGTTTTAAAGTATGTTATTTCTTGTTCAGCATTGCAATATTTCCTGTACTTCTACCTTCATTCTCAAAAAGAGTAACAAAACACAGCTTTTTGATTAACACCTAAAGTTTGAAGTTAATATGCATGAAGATGGGCTGCATACACCTTAAAACTATTAAATAGGAATTAGCAATTACAAGAAGTTATTTTTAACTATCTGATTGTGCTGATTTCTTCGTGTATCACATGGAATTCAACATCTTGTGTCAAATTGTGATCTTCATTTTCACTGTTGAGTCTCTTTACAAATACACAAAATGTGATTATGTTATTTAATCTTCATGAAATTTGACAAGTCAGAGTTATAGATAGTGCTAGATCTATTGAAACAGGAATTATTCAGAATAACATGTGCTTTTTTAAAGCATTTCTGTGTTATTAGCCGACATATGCCAGGCTATATATATAATAAAGCTTGTTTGAAAGGTTATTTGAGCTGCCCCATGAGAAAACCAACAGAGCGTTTGCGACCAGCATGGATCCAGACCAGCCTGCGCATCCGCACAGTCTGGGCATGATCCTTGCTGTTTGCTTTTAAAGCCTACTGCAATTAGAGAAACCATTTAATTTAGCGAACAGCACTGATCCTGATAACACTGCACTATGTTGGTTTTCTCATGGTGCGGCTCATATATATAATTAACCCTTAACATGCTAGACATGATTGATTCTGCCTTTGTGACCAGTGTAGATCTTGATCAGTCTGCACACCTGTGCAGTCTGATCAAGTTCTGCTCTGTTCGCCATTCAGTCAGTATCTTCCCTTTTAACAGTTAATGGTTCTGTCCAAACTGAAAGATGGACAAGTTCATTATACAAATTTAGCAGGGTAAGGTTTAAAAGGATGTTTAAGATAAACAGATTTGGCAAAAATTGTCATATACATATACTCACTTGAAGAATGAAGATACTCCTACATTTGGAACATCTGGGCTTTTACAGATGTACTTCCTTGCTCACATTCTGTCTGCACCACCCACAACCATGGGGATTTTCAGGAGCTGTAATTTTCATCAGATTCTGATCAGATAATGATTTGCTTGAAAGTTTAACAAAATTAATGATCATTAACACTTATGTGTGTGTTTACCGAGTGCATAATACATGCCGAACTTCCACTGTTGGTATTTTTGAAATTTGATTTTCCTATCCTAGAAACCAGGATAGTTATTTTAGCATGTGCATGAATTTTGTAAAGATACTTATGAATATGAGAACTTCTGTATTATATTTGTCAAATATTTACATTAATTTAAGAAATATATATCTAGCCAAGGTTCATGACAAATTCAGTTTGTAACATGCTTATTACCTCCCTTTATTTATCTTTGCTGTACAATCAGGATATATTGGAAATAAATGAATTTCAAAGCTATATACTGTTTTAAAACATTTCAGTTTACAGCTTTGCGGATGACCACACTGCTAATAAACGCTTTAAACCATCATCTCCAACAGTAGAATCCCAGGCAATACAAGAACTTGAACAATGTACTTGAACAATGTGCTAAAACAATCAACAACTGGATGAATGAAAATAAGCTCAAAATGAACACTTCCAAAACTGAGTTCATCATGTTTGGTAGTAGGCAACAGCTCTCTAAGTGTTCAACTGACAAAATATGCATAGTAGGTGATGAAGTGAAATCAGTGAGCTTTATTCGATATCTAGGTGCATTCCTGGATGAAAACTTGAATCTGAAAGAGCATGTAAATCAGAAGTGTAGAACAGCAATGCTCAACTACTTCAGAATTAAATGTATCCGGAAATATCTTACCAAAGAGGCTACCGAAACCCTTGTCCTGTCATTGGTGATATCCCATTTAGATTATTGTAATGTCATTCTGTATGGTATTGCTCAAAGCGAACAAAATGCAACGAATTCAGAACATGTATGCAAAACTTGTCCTAAATCGAAGAAAATATGACAGTTCCAAGCAAGCGCTGTATGATCTTCACTGGCTACCAATCAAAGCCAGAATCACATTCAAAATGCTCACCTACATGTATAATTGTTCAGTTGGAAACTCTCCAAAATATCTTTCTGAACTTCTCATAAAACAAACACAGACAAGGAACTTGCGTTCTTCAAATCCCGTTACTGGGTGCTTTGTTGTTCCTTTCAACAAGCGCAAAACGTTCAGCGACAGAAGTTTTGGTACTGTTGGACCTAAACTCTGGAATGAATTGCCTGTCGAAATAAGGAACTCAGACACAATAGATGTTTTCAAAAAGAAGTTGAAAACTCATTATTTTGGAAATTACATTGCACTCTTTTAGAGACTGTGACTGTAATTTTTAAGAGATTGAAGGAACGTGAACTGGATGATTTTATTGTGTAAATACATTCGAATATGAACTATTTCATAACAAATACAAAATACAGTTGTTTGTAATAACTTCTGGACATGTCGCAATAACCCACTTATTCTTACTTAATAACAAACAGCTATCTTACTGTATCTTAATATTCTAATATTTTATTAATCTTATCTGATGCCTGATCTTTTTTTAATGCTTACTAAATAGTTTATTCACAATGATATTTATGCTCATTTATGTCATATGTCATTTAAAATATCTTAATTTTTGTCGTATTTTTTTATGTATTTGTAAAACGCCATTGAATATGTTTTGCGTAAAAATAGGCGTTTAATCAAATAAAACAGTTTCAGTTTTCAGTTTCAGTTTTTTAACATTTCTCATCCGATCTTCACTAAACTTGAACAAATGTGTTTGACCATAAGACCTCGGCCAAGTTCGATAACTAGCCAAATCTACCCAGGCACTTTTGAATTATGGCCCTTGAATTACTGATGGGAACCATTTGTCTGAACCATCCAGACAAACCAGACATTAATGATAAGAACCACTGTTCTGAACCATCAAGACAAACAGACATCAATGATAACCATTCATTCAAACCATCCACACCACAATGAATCACTAAAGGATAAGGCAGTTGTGGGAGACATGCACTTTTCTCAAAGGCAGCTCTAGATGGTCTTAAGATCTTCAGGAGTGAAAGGGCAACACATTGGATTTTTGGCCTATACCATATCAAAAGTCTAGTGCAAAGGCAGTCTGAATGAATGAATGAGTTGGGTTTTACGGCGAACCGACACAAAAAGGTCATATATCGCCGAGCAAAGGCAGTCTGAAGTGCAATACAACAGTGAATCTGCTACAGAGAATACCACAAATTTTAGATCCATATTGCAAATTTAGCTTGCTGCGTGAGCCTTTTTGCCAAGAAATATTTCCTACTTGTTGGTGTAACAGTTATACAGTAAAATAAGGTGACAGCCATGTGCCTGTGAGTCGGACGATTGATTTAGCTTAACCCTGTCTAAATAAGTTCTGTAACACAATACTCACTTTAAATTAGAGGTATACATCTGGTTGATCGATTCATAGATCTCTTCCACATAGATTTCATGCTTACAGCCATTGGAATACAACCACTCTCATCCTGTAATTATCAATAAAAAGAAAAGAAAAAGCTGCCAAAAGAATGGAAGAAGCATGGCCTAAAATATTCGAAGCTAGTAGATATCAAGTTATCAAGAGATACTGTCAAAAGTTTTATATTTAAATAGAGAAAATAACAAATTTCACAGAATTGGCAAATAGAGACACTTTAGGAACTGGCTATTTAATAAAGAAACAATAATTTCTACTGTGGTACTGGCTTGCTTCAAAGAAAATTCTTTTAGTTACTGAACAGATGCTATTATCTGTCACAATTTTGACCATTTCAT
>NW_026461686.1:0-78404 GCF_021730395.1 Mercenaria mercenaria | reverse complement strand
GTAGACCAAAGCATTCTCTAGTTATTTGGCAAAAATGTTCTACTGTTCTGGGTCAAATTGACATTGACCTTTGTCCTACTGACCTAAAAACCTATAGCGGTCATTTACTGGTCGTGCCCAAACTTCATGTCAAATTTGAAGACCCTGGGCCAAAGCATTCTTGAACTATCATCTGGAATCTGTTATTTTTTCAAGCTATCGTCCGGAAACGGGTTATTTTTGACGGGTCACTGTGACCTTGACCTTTAACCTACTGATATCAAAATCAATAGGGGTATTTCCTGGTCAAGATCAACTTCCCTATTAAGTTTCGTGAACCTAGGTCCAATCGTTCTAAAGTTATTTTCCGGACACGGTGTCGCTGCTACGGGTCACTAGGACCTTGACCTTGACCTTTGACCTACTGATCTTAAATCAATAGGGGTCATCTACTGGTCATGACCTAGGCCCAAGCGTTCTTGAGTTATCATCCGGAAACCGATTGGTCTACGAACCAACCGACCGATAGATAGACAGACAGACGGACCGACATCAGCAAAATAATATACCCCTTTCATCAACCTTCCCATTAATTTTCGTGATCCGAGGCCCAAGCGTTCTCAAATTAACGTCCGGAAACCGTTTAAATGTTCCGGGTCACTGTGACATTGACCTTTGACCTACTGATCTCAAATTCAATAGGGCCATCTGCTGGTCATGTCCAAACTCAATATTAATGTTCATGATCTTAGGTCCAAGCGTTCTTGTGTTATAGTCCTGAAACCGATTGTTCTACGGATCGACCGATCAAGATACAGACCGACCGATATCAGCAAAACAATAAACTCCTCCTTCTTCGAAAGAAGGGGACTGGCGGGGGTGGGTGGGAGTGGGGGGGGGGGGGGGAGATAATAAATAATAGTCTTCTTATTGACATAAAAAGGAGCTAAAGTTAGTAGAGATTTCTGCAGTTATAATCCCAGTTCTCTAGAATGTCTTTTTCATAATTCTATTTAAATATATATTTTTGAAAATTTTAGAAAAAGACGTGCACATCGCGCGAAAAGGAATGGCGGTCAACACGAAATTGACATGAACCCATCGATTCACTTTTCGAATAAAACATACAATGAACATGCTCTAAATGGCCTCAATCCTACGAAACTTCCCAAAGCAAATGACATTCTACAACCAGACGATGAATATGCATATATCACCGACGACGAACAGGCAGATACAACAGAAAACATATATTATAACACATATGATTCTGAATGTAGAATTCAAAAGGACACAGAACATAACTATGATCATATGAAAAGTACATCGAAGCCAATCCAAGATAATACATATTCACATATGCAAGGCGATAAAATGGACATAGAATGGAAACCAAGTAATGACATGAAACTGATTCCAAACAATCGTAATGCATCTCTGCGAAAAGACGGGCATCCAGAAAATAATTGTTATGATCACCTTGATATCAATAATTTCAATGAAGCTATGAAACAAGAGCATTCGATGACACTTAATGAAGAACAAGAATCGGACTACGATCATGCAAAAGCTGGTGGGATAGATCCAGTACCGTTGGAACAAGATGACTATTCTCATATTAGAGACGGGAAAGTAAATCAAGAAAACACTGGAAAAGAGATGTGTTTACATGATAACTACGAGTATTCCAATGTTACTGAAAGTACTGGGAAAAGAGATATGAAAGGTAACGAAAGAAAAGCTGAATATGAGCAACCGCCTCAATACTTTGTCCTGGAAGCAGAGAATGAAAACACACCCGACAGAACCTATTTTGTGTTGGAAGCAGAAGAAAAGAATGATGAAACTTATGAGCCACACAATCACACCTATTTCGTGTTAGAAAAAACGGAAAGTGCGTGATTTAAGGGAAACATAAGATATGTTCCATATATATTCAATTCACGTTTCACATATATTCGATACGTGTTCAATTTTAATTCGATGTATAAGGTTGTACGACAGATAATATCTTTATTAACTATTTCTGTTAGACTATTAACAGTTAGTCAAGATAAGTTTTTCCATTACATCTATCATCCAAATCATATCCCCTCTTTACTCATTTAAATCATTAAAGCTAGTGAGAGTATCAATAATATAACAATTCTTCGGAATACTTTACGTATTTAATGGAGCGTAAATATCGGAAACGTAATCAATTAAACGAATGAATAAAGACGCATTGTAAATAAAATTAGGAAAACATTGGAGTTGAGCAGAGACATATGAACCCGTTAAGTTGTAATAATTCTTACATGTATTTTCCTGTTAAAACACGCATACGCTTAGATGACATCATGTTAACGAGCGATGAAGTCAATGCATTTGTTGCGACCAAGAAAGAGTGCTACAGTATTTTATTTTCTGTTTCAGATTAAGGGCATGAATCGAAATAATGAATAACAAAACGTGTTTTACCTAATACACTCAAAATCGTTTATACGTTACCAGAATAATTCACTCGGGCTACACCCTTGTGAAGTTATTACGTGGACGTAACACCTCTTCTTCGTGTATTAATAACGTTAAAACACGAATTCTCTATACATCATTTCTTAAATGGTAATGATGAACACATTTATCGTACCTACAACTATCTATCTGTAAATAAAAGTCGGTATTTTTTGATAAGTAATCTGATAACTGTTGTCAAATAATAAAAGTTTTATATCGACTTGTCAACTGACGCTTTTGCCGAAATGATTATTGTCAATATTTAATTGTACAATACGAAACAAATGCATTTTTCTTCTTGAATTTATGCAATAGTACACAGATATACGCTCAAAATGTTACTCTTCCAAAGCAGTTTGCTTGCACATGTAAGCAGAGGACTAGCGACCATAACAATTACACATGTCCCTGTGATATACTATAAATGCTGGTAATGAATACGACACTCAAAAGTACAGGCATTATCTGCAGGATGATTAAATTTCATTTTTAATATACTAAAATGTTTCATATTTTAAGAAGTATAATCGTATAAACCACTGTGTAGACGTGTATTTTTTAATTTTGAAAACACACGGATTCACCTTTTCATTATTTTACCGACTGACACCTATCTTGCACTGTAAAGTAATAAATATATGTGTTATTTCTGACAGTATTATGAAAAACAAGAGTTATCGCTCTGTGCGGTTACAGATAATACAACTTGTTAAGCAACACAGGTTTTTATACTTTTAAACTTTAACAAAATAAATGTTTCTAAGAATTTCTGAAATAAAAGTTCAAGTTTGATGTCTTGTTTTGAATAGATTCAGTCAATGTCAGTTTATTCAAGAACTAGTGCTAGGTGGCATGACAGTCATCTTATAGCTTGCTTGTTTGCATTCCATGCTTTAGCTTTAAAATGATATTTTACATGTCCATTTATTATTTCTGACTCATTATCAGTTTTTGAACAATGACTACAGCTTAGGGTGGACAATCTGTAACCAAACGTTGTGCTGCATTTAATACAGTTTTCTCTGACTGAAGGAAATGTACATTTAGAATAAAGTTTATACTGTTAAGCAGCATTGACAGAGGGTTATACCCTCTTAAACACAAAAATGAACGTAAAATTATCTTATAATTATTTTACCCTAGTTCCCTCTGGTGGGGCATTCTGTATAATTCAAAGTGAAGTATTTTGGGGTATAAAGGTAATAGGTAAGGGTAGATTTCTCGGAAGCACAGAGCACCACAAACACAGACTCAAATGCACGTATTTGCAAAGTAGGCAAACAACAAAAAGAAGCTGTAACAGAAAAATATTACAGACGGGTTGCTTCAAAAATCCAACAAGTACATTTTAATTTTATCAAAATATAAATAGAGGTGGAGGAAGGAGTAAGGGCTAGAAAGCGGGGTGGGGGAGTTGAAGGGGGACAGTAGAACAAGGATGAATATACAAAAGGAATGCTACGTTCCTTAATCACAGTTACACTACAACGTAAACCACAATAGCGCAGACATTCATGTACCAAAGACAAACACCCACACCCACATACAACTAAATAACATAGATAAATAGACAAGTAAGATATAACAACACTGTATGGCACAAGACACACAGAAGCACAAGCACACAAACGCACACATATAAGCAGGAAAAAAAACAACAAGCGGACACTGCTTATAATTCTGGCAGCCAAAATTAATGTGGGCACGATAACTTACTCATAGTAATGGGGGAGGGGATGCCAAAACAAGGGAGCGCAATTGCAAGGGGAAAGGAACGGGCGATCGGGGAGTGAAGAGAAAGAGGAAAGAAACGCTAACAACAAACAAGACAACATACGCAACACAAAATACAAGACAGACAGAAAACAAGTTGAAAATAGGAACACCGCCTTGGAACGGTCAGTAACTTATATAAAGGAAACTGGGTTTTTAAACGCGTTTAGGGCACGCTAACCTCGCACTTACCATATTTTCAACAAGTTAGACAACACAATGTTAACAAAATCGCGGCTGAGAAAGGATCTAACATTAGCGAGAAATACAAGATCATATTAAGTAATTAAAAACATATTATTAAGGTAAATCTAAGGTATAAGTACACCAATGTACTCAACAACTTGTCTGAAGTCAGAGCACCAAGAGCCTAACGTTTAAGAGCACGATTAAGAAAGCTGCATGAAAAATATAGGTTGTCCATATCTAAAATATCATCAAAATACATCGAGGTTCCATCAAAAGCATTAATAATTTCAAATTGTGTCTAAGTGGATAAACTAAGCATGAAATCTCGTTCATAACAGTATAAGAATAAATCAGCAATGAGTTCAAGTATTTATGATGTCCTTCAAGTACCTGTTTTCTTTTTTTATCATTATGAATTTCACCAGCTTTGTTGTATCTGTTTCGAGATTTAAAAGATTTTTTTCCAAAAATGTTTAAGTTTATATACTTTTTGCATATAATTTTAAACAAGATAAAATGCTGCAAGATTCAAGTGTACAAAATTTCATAAAGCGCTATACACCACCTAAAGGTTATACTAGTATCCCTATGTATGTTATTAAGTATACATTTCAAATATGAAGGAAAACTGTGTTTTTGTAATGTAAACGCATATATTGATAACTTTTATTCAAAGTACCACGAAACATTTTGTACAATACAAAAAGATAATATTTGAATGTTGTTGTGATACTTAAAAGAAAAATCTATAACAAAATCCTTTGGAAGCATAGAATGCAGCCAAATACAATAATAGCAGAGATTGCGCATTAACGATAATAAAGGTCTAAAATCCCATACGCCCTTAGCGCTTGTTTAGCGACGCACAGTTTTGTAAGTGATTTTAACAGCAGTGGTTTCCCATAATTATTTTACTGTGAATGTCTCACATCACTGAATGATTAGACAACGCACAAACAATGCCCTGTCTAGTATACTGCAATAAAGTTTAAAACAAAATGTATCCATGTTTCTGATACAGTAAGTGATGGTTTAGAACATGGAAATTGTTTTGGAAAATAAGATGAAAACGTCAACGAAATAGCTTTCAAACACACTGGATCCCAAAAAGGATACATGAACATGAGAAATAATTATAGAGTTTGAGAAAACAGTTTCGGCTTTTAAATATTTTTAAAGGGTAGAATGAAATCTAAACAGTAACGGTGTATTTTTGCCTGTATAGTTCGATGCATAAATGCTAACTCAGTCATACAACCCCCCAAAATTCCGCAACTTTAAAAAAAGTTATAATATCTAACAGTGTTAAGATGCTGTTCAGTATTTTTACTGTGCATTTTCCAAACGTGCATATTAGGATTTTTAAATCGAACTATATAATTTTATATTGATAAAAAAATTTAAAACCTGATTTGTCATGTCTGATTTACCATACAAATTTTATAAACATGCAGAATTTCACAGGTCAACAATTAGCTTTTGACATATTCCATATTTACCATGTTTTTGTGTATGCATTCAAGGCAGAATTGATCTAATATATGGCAAACAATAAAAATAAAGTAAGATTTAGTGTATTGAATAAAATCTATAAAAAGATCCTTTGGAAGCATGAGAAGTAATGAAATGTGCAACACCTTTCACATCCCCTAGCACCGACTTTCGTGGAACTCTATCATCAAATAGGACAAGAAAATAACAACACTGAATCCAATTACGGGGAGACTTTTTACGGCCGCCACACGCGTAAAGATTGCTGTTGTGATAGTTAATAAAATCTGTAAAAAGATCCCTTGGGAGCAAAGAATGCAACCAAGAAGAATAATAGCTAACTCTATTTGATTGAGTCTTTTCATGAGAGGTAATGCAATTTTGTCTCAAAAATGAAGTAAAAAGAAACATAATGACTTCATTTTTTCTGGAGATGACCACATGCATGTCGTTTTAGAGAAGATAAGTTAATGTCGAGACTAGCAGAAAAAAATGCCTTCCATCAAACTGAAATCGTTTTAATACCTGCGTTAATGGGATAATTAATATAAAAATGGAACATTTGTGATATTTAACAACCGTGCGTATAAAATACCCTTATATAGAATTAAGCATTTACTTGTTAGCATTAATTCTAGACCCTTATGATTTAAGTCAGTTTACAAATTATTGATTTTGTTCGATTATGATGCTTGTAAAGAAAAAAAAATATGGTTCATATGACGAGATGCGGTACTCTGGTTTTTGGTCGGCCCATAAACCCCTGGACCACCAGCCTTTCATTTCGCGCCTAATGTTTAGTAGATTAGTTTGATGAATGGAGGGATACACCCCCACTTCGTTGACATAATGACGTAATAGTGTGCACACTTAAACAATTGAAAGGCTAACATACTGTAAAATCTGGTAAATAAGCGTTTACGCTTATATTAATTTAGGGGCACTTTTATGCGCCTATTTTTGATATGCGCTTATACTTAAGCCAAAACTATGCGCTTATATTTGATATGCGCTGATAGACAAGCCATGTGCGCATATTTTTGATATATTAGAAAAATTGACAGTGCTTACCTTGGTTGAGATTACGAAAGTAAAACATGGTCATGGACGTGCGCAGTGAACTACTTCCTTTTATTGCATACAGTATTTATACATAATGAAAGCATAATTGATCATACATAATTTGCAAATAATGTTCAATCTCCCACATCATTTAATCATTGTTCAACACTAAGATTGTAACATTTTATCTATATTGTTTTCACAGACTTACAAAAGAATGACAAACTGTTATGACAACGCAAACACCTTTTCTGGTATTCAAACTTACTTTCATTTACTGAAAACATTTTTTATTCAAAAAGCATGATTATCGTAAACAAGTATCATTTTATCAGATAATAAACTTTAAAATCTTTTAACACCCATCGGCTATTCAACAGGTAAGAACACTTGTCACCTGTATTTATGATAAACAATTATCACGGTATAATACCGTAATGACGTCTTTTTACTGAATCTGTTGTTTGTTTACCAATAATCGGATATGCGCCTACTTTCGAGACAAAATTATGGTAAGGGCATGACATGCGCTTATTTTCCCATACGGAATAACGGTAAGGCCATATGCGCTTACTTTTGATATGCGCTTATATTCGAATATGCGCTTATTTACCAGATTCTACAGTATGTGTGTCAAGGGTGACACACGTGTGTCACCAGAACAATAGCTTTCCGTGCACAAACCATTTACATGAACAATAGCTTCATGTGTACAATTGATTTATTTACACTATAGAATTTTCTGACATGTCATTTTTTAATGAATTTGTTGCATTGAACGAAAGAAAAAATGGACAAAATAAACATTATGAAAACCTAAGTCTAGCCGCTAATTCCTATATAAAACCAAACTTGGGGTTTAACAGTATTTTATGATAGCCCTGTTGAAGATTTTTAAGCACGTTTTTTCTTGTTTGAATAGTGGATTAACTGCATACCCTTCATAGAATTTTTCATCCAGTCTTTTTAAAAAATAACCAATGTGGTCAAAACTAGTTAAAAAAACTGAACCAAAGGTTCCTCCTCCCTTGAAATTGAGTAAAAATGAGTGAACGAGGGGCTCCTCCTCCTCCCTGGGAGAAGGTAAAATGAGTAAATAAGGGGTTCCTCCTCCCTAGAAAATGAGTAAAAATAAGTGAATAAGGGGCTCCTCCTCTTCCCTGGGAGGAGGTAAAATGAGTAAATAAGGGGTTCCTCCTCCTTAGAAAATAAGTAAAACTGAGTGAATAAGAGGCTCCTCCACCTCCCTGGGAGGATGGGAGCAAGTAAGATGGGTAAATAAGGGGTTCCTCCTCCCTAGAAAATGAGCAAAAATGAGTGAATAAGGGGCTCCTCCTCATTCCTGGGAGGAGGTAAAATGAGTAAATAAGGGGTTCCTCCTCCCTAGAAAATGAGTAAAAATGAGTGAATGAAGGACTCATCCTCCTCCCTGGGAGGAGGTAAAATGAGTAAATATATGGGTTCCTCCTCCCTAGAAAATGAGCAAAGGTGAGTGAATAAGGGGTTCCTCCTCATTGGGAGAAGTTAAAATGGGGGATAAGGGATTCCTCCTCCCAAGAAAAAATGAGTGAATTAGGGGGTTCCTCCTCCTTGGAAATTGAATTCGTTGTATTTATCCTCCATAGAAATGAGTTAAAACCGCTGCAAGAGTGGTTTCCATTCTTATGAAACGAAATAGAATTGACAATGAATTAAAGGAATTAAATAGGATATAAATAAAATCCTTACACAATACCAAAATAAGTCAATTTTATGAGCAAAAGTTTTTATGTGAAATACAAACAGACTGACGTGAAATACAAACAAATTAATCATAGAGTTTACAAATCAGATAACTTTCAGACGAACGCTGTATTCATAAATTAGTAAAGAATGGAAGTAACAGTCATATGTTGAAATAATACGAGTATCATTATGGTGACTAAGTCTTACACTATACAGGAGTACATTTTACAAAACTAACATGATCAATTATACCAGACACGTTTCAGTGAGAGTTCATAGTTTATTCAAGTTTGACCCATTTGTACATACAGGTAAAATACAAATGCAATAAAATAAAAAAATGGTTAATCTCAAAGATTTAAAATAATCGAATTATAAATAAATGTGACGTTATTTTTATTTCTTAGAATAAGTAACATTGTTTTAAAAGATACTGTTTATTTCAATTGATAACAACAGTTTTGGGTAAAACATTGTTTATGACTTAGCTGTGAGAGATTCCTGACTTTTGTGGGAACAAATCTTCTCCACACCTTGGTTGATTTTATTTCCAATTAAGCTAAGTTTCTAGATAACAATGCTGCTGCAGTGACTGGAGACACTTAGTATCACAGCCTAGGCTAGCAGACAAATGTATTTCAATCCTAGATTTTATCCAAAGAAAAAATAAATTAGTATCTAAGACTATCAAGTTTTGGAGAGTAAGGATGTTTGAAAACCAAGATTTAAAAATGATTATATTTCATATTATGTAATCCAAGGCACCATTTGAAGGTGCATGCTGTACACATCGTAACTTGAAGAACCAATGGAATAGGTTTGAAAACATTTATTTTCTATATAACATACATTTACTACAGGTATGGCAGTGTTTGCGTATGTGCTGCAAATACAGTGCGAGTAAGCAGGGTAACGCAATAAACATAATAATATTGTGTTAACTTTAAACATCTATAGCATGAACTGTTTGCAAAGTAATATGTTTATGTTCTATTAATCAGTAATATGACAGTTATCAGTCTAGTCAGTAATTATTATATGTATAAAAGTTATCCACATTTTCCGCTGAGCGGTTTGTACTCTCTCCTTCTTCACTACTTTCATTCATATCCTCAAGCTCAGGCAATGGGTATTGATCCATAATACTCTCCATTAGATATCTCCTCTTTTTTACAGCATACTGTATCGCTTCATCTTTTGAGAATTCGTCTTCTTCTCTTAACCGCTTCGCAGTTCTCATATTTTTTTATGTATCGGATTTTTACGAAGTGCATTCATTTTTCGGATGAAGCCAATAGAGTTCTGTCTGAACTGTTTGTAATACAAACTTGGCCTTTTCATTTATCATTTCATCACCTGCATCGTAGGCAAGATCTAGGAAGTATTTCCATATATTAATATGTTTTCTGTGTTTATAATTGCTAGAAGAGTCTTTCTGGTTTTTTGTATCAGTATTTGTATCATAACCAGAATTGTCATCATCATCATCATCATCATCAGAGTCTTCAACATCATCATCATCATTATCATCATCATCATCAGCAGCAGCAGCATCTAAGCTTTTTAAGTATCTTTCGAAAATAGTTTCAGACTTACTATAGTCTGTTTCCTCATCTGAAGAGTTTCCATTCTTTGAATCATTTTCAGACATATTGTCATTATGAGTATGCTGTAAGTGTCTTTTTAGATTATCTTTTCTCCCAAATGTTCTGTTGCAGTAAGTGCTTGTGTAAACCATGGTGTCGAGTTTTAAAATGACAAAGAATGTAGGTTTCAGCCAATTTTATACGCTTCTTCCTCCTCCTCCTCCTCCTCCTCTACTACAACAACAACAATAAATTGCAAAGAATCCAAAATCAATACGAGGTAGTCAAAACAGAATGTTCATTGTCAATTCTTTTCGTTTCATAAGAAGGGAACCCACTCTTGTACCGGTTTTAACTAATTTCTATGGAGGATAAATACTTCTAGCTCAATTTCCAAGATGAGAAATCCCTTAATTCACTTATTTGTACTCATTTTCTAGGGAGGAGGAATTTCTCAATCCCTTACTTTACCTCCTCCCAATGAAGAGGAACCCCTCATTCACTAATTTGTACTCATTTTCTAGGGAGGAGGAACCCCTTATTTACCCATTTTTCCTCCTCCAAGGGAGGAGGAGGATCCCCTCATTCACTTATTTTTACTCATTTTCTAGGGAGGAGGAACCCCTTATTTACTCATGTTACCTCCTCTCAGGGAGGAGGAGGAACCCCTCATTCACTTACTTTGTATTTTTACACATTTTCTAGAGAGGAGGAACCCCTCATTTACCCATTTTACCTCTTCCCAGGGAGGAGGAGGATCCCCCTCATTTTTACTCGTTTTCTAGGGAGAAGGAACCTCATATTTACTCACTTAACCTCCACCCAGGGAGGAGGAGGAGCCCCTTATTCACTCATTTTACTCATTTTCAAGGGAGGAGGATCTTTGATCTAGTTATTTTAACTGGTTTTGACCACATTGGTTATTACTTAAAAAGACTAGATGTAAAATTGTATGAAGGGTATGCAGTTAATCCACTATACAAACAAGAAACATGCTTAAAATGTTCAACCGGGCTATCATTCAATTACGCTCTCATTTTTACTCATTTTCTAGGGAGGAGAAACCCCTTATTTACCCGTTTTTCCTCCTCCCAGGGAAGAGGAGGAGCCCCTCATTCACTTATTTTTACTTATTTTCTAGGGAGGAGGTACCCCTTATTTACCCATTTTACCTCCTCCCAGTGAGGAGGAGGATCCCATCAACTACTTATTTTTACTCATTTTCTAGGGAGGAGGAACCCCTTATGTACTCATTTTACTTCCTCCCAGAAAGGAGGAGGAGCCCCTCGTTCACTCATTTTTACATATTTTCTAGGGAGGAGAAACCCCTTATTTATTCATTTTACCTCCTCCCAGGGAGAAGGAGGAACCCCTCATTCACTCATTTTACTCATTTTCAAGAGAGGATGAATCCCTGATTCAGTTATTTTAACTAGTTTTGACCACATTGGTTATTATTTTAAAAGACTGGACGTAAAATTGTATGAAGGTAATGCAGTTAATCCACTATATAAACAAAAAACGTGCTTAAAACTCTTCAACAGGGCTATCATTTAATACTGTTAAACCCCAAGTTTGGTTTTATATAGGAATTAGCGACTAGAGTTAAGTTTTCATAACGTTTATTTTGTCCATTTTTTCTTTCGTTCAATGCAACAAATTCATTTAAAAAAATGACATGTCAGAAAATTCTATAATGTAAATAAAACAGTTGTACACATGAAGCTATTGTTCATGTAAATGGTTTGTTATGCACTAAAAATGAATCATTGACAGTATCACTGCTAAATGGGACATATAATTGAATTAAAAAATATTAAATTAAGTTCTCTTGACTACATTTATCTATGACACAAATAAACTAATTAACACGTTTTAATAATTCAAGTGTTTTCCTCTTAATCAAGATATTGTTAGTATGTAAATTGTTATATTGTTATTTCAGCACATGTTTATAATAATATGCAACATCACTCTTTCGCTGTAAGAGGAAATATTTCCAAGACTGAAAACTTGCAATATATTTTATATTAACTAAGCATATCTACGTAGAATGGGCTGCAAACTTCAAATCAGAAGATATAGAATTGACCCGATAACCGCAGAATATGTGCTATGCCCATTCGACTTCCTCAGAGTTTATATGAGGAAGCTGTCAGTGACTTGCAATGAGTAGATTAATACTTGCAACGAGCTGGGTACACTGGTTCCGCAACAAACAAATTCTTATGTTATAACTAAAGATAGCATCAATTCAATTTCAGCTGAATAATTAAATTTGGTAAACAGCGGGATCATACATGCATGTTAACTCAACTTAGTATCTATTTTCCTGTTTGGTTAGCAGGAAATGAAGATGGTATATATCCTGTTTATCAAATTGAAATAACTGAAAATAAGACAACTTTGTTATGAATTATTTTTCGAAGTAGATTCAAAAGAAATGAAGAAAACAAAGTCTGAATCAAATTTAGTTAGAAGGCAATTATTTGCATCAACATTTTATTCATAATTGTCTGAAAAAGACAATTATGATTATTATATATCGTGAGTACAGTACGAATTTCCTATACCTGTGGTGCAAATTCAGGGTACAGAGTAGGTTCTGTCTTACTTATCTTACGTTTAAAGAAATTATTCTCCATCTTTGATTCCAGGTTATGTCTTATTTCATGAAAACAATTGAGTGCTATTACAGATTCCAGGAATATGTGTCAGACCAGCTGACAACCGGATATTTGAACGGCTAATTACGACAAACATAGAAACAAAACTGAATTAATACAAGAAAATATTGAAAGTTAATGGCTTGATAATGTCAAAAGTGATCGTATGAAGCACTGCATTACTGTTAATTGTTATAGTAAAATACTCAGTGAATACAGCTGATGCAAAATATAGTACCTATATCATTTTATGGTAATTGTTTGTGGCATACCTCTGTGGTACAAACGCATGATTAATGTAATGTTTTGCTTTGGTTTTCAGTGTAAAGACTATGCAAGCATTGGACTGTGTATGAAATTTTATTATCACATTTTCTAGTAAAAACATATCGCAATAATCTTGCTTTACTTATGCTGTTGCAATCTATATCAATTAACTGCCCACTTTTTGACAAAAAAATGTCTTTTTATGAGTCAAAACGTTAATAAAACCTTTCTTGGAACTTTTACAGATACTTTGAATTATTCTTGATTACTTTAAAAAGTTGTTTGTTTCATAGTGCACTGTAGTAGTTTTAAGCATATTGTTGGCATATTGTTTCACGAGGATACTGTGTTATGCTTAGAAAAAAGAAAAAAGCTTGAAGATGATCTTGGGAATCGCTTTTCTACCTTCGCTTTGGTTGTCTTTGATTTTTAATTTGATATGATTTATGGTGTTAAAATCATCATTAGACATTAAAACAGATATGTCGGAATAATCAGTAATAGACTGTATAAATAAAGTATAATTTATTTTTCTACGTTGGATTAAGTGTACTGGAACAAAACGTTAATGACTATGTGTAGATAAAATCATTTTTGAATACCTAGAATAAAGTTGTTAATGGGTGTTTTCTTGAACGGTCTTCTAGCTGATTACCCTAATTATTGTACTTGGTAATGTCGTTGTCTGGGTGGATGGACAGGCTGCCGGACGGCGTTAAATGGGAATTTTGCAGTGTATATTAACATGTTTATTGCCACCAAACGTTGCATACAGTAGACTTTTATTAAGTTCTTATAAGTTTTGCATTTGCTGTCAAGGCAAATGTCTGTGTTATTAAAAATAGAAAATGATTTTCGCACAATGAAGCAGGTATAAAACAAGATATTGCATTAAACTAGATATGAAAGTTGTATACAAGACCGATATTATATTTAATGCAGCTTTGGTCAAGGCCACGTCCACCGTTACCACAGCTAGGGAACAGCTTCCTTACCTACAATAAGTTATTAATAAGTTTATAACTTGTTCCGGCTAAAATCTGTACAGATGTAGTTTTTATAGAGTTACAGTTTGTGATTGTATTCAGGGCTGCTGATGACAAGGTCAACGGTGCCGATGATTTAGACGCAATAATTTTATTTCGAAATAATATATTGCGATGGAATATGATACATTATTAAATACTAAGGTTGTCCGAATAAAAAACCGATACTATAAATAAATAATTTTCTTCAGGGCGACTGTTATGTTTTACATACGGATATACTATGTCTATTTTCAAGAAAGCTTTTAACATTTATAGCTTTTTAACATTTATAAGATATTACGATTACGAAATGAAAATATTGTTTTGAATTTTTTTTTAAAGTCCGGTGCATGACAACGGCGCAACCTATTGGGCGCAAAAGCACAACGTTTGCGATCACACTACCTTTAAATAAAAGCAAAGTATTGTCAAAATTTCCAGTTAACATTTGTAAACACGTTTGCACTAATAATTCTGACGTCGCATTACCAAATTTGAAATGAATGACGTTTTCTTTTTATTGAGCAGTGCTCAGTTCATATATACGAGCGAACAAATGCATCTTGTAAATTTGGAAGTTCTGTTCCAGAAATCCTGGTTGTGTTGCTTCGCCGTAATGCTTGTTTTGTTTTCATGCTGTTCAGAGCTGATGTTGATGAATGGAAATGTTTGCTGAGGAACATTTTATGCTTCTTTTGTGTGCAAGGACAAATTTTTATTATATGGAAACGTGAAGATAAACTGTTACTTCTTTGCTTTGAGTGGACAATGCCTTTGGAATGGAAACGTACCATACTGTTTAAAAGATAGTTAGGAATTGTCCAATACTGCCTAGCATAGATTAATCATTAATAGACAAAATTATAATAAATACATTAATTAACATTATCATGTTCACATCCCGTGGCCGAAAGAGCTTTTAGAAATTATTTGTATAAAAACAGAACTATATCTTTATCTTAGATACAATACAAATTTCCTTTTGTATATGCAGCTTCGTATAGCAATGGCTACATGATGTATATGAAAACATATAAATATATATATAACAACCTGATCAAATCTTGTTTGAAAGCAAGACAAAGTTAAGTGTACGTTTCTACCAAAGCCATCATTAAGAACGTTGCTCATTAATCAGTTCACGCATCGCAAAAAAACAACACATAAAATACAAATAAACGGAGGGCAATACCGTCACTTAATCTTAAGATTACAAAATGTGTTTCGATTGATTTGTGTGTAATATATAAAGTCTGAAAGTGTGGAAAACAGTTTCTTGTATGATAAAATTGATTGAATCTTCTGGTATGATTTAAACGTAGAGTAATAAATATAAACATATTTTGTGTCAGATCAACCGACAACAGAAGCAACACAAACACGAATAGTATCAAATATGACAGCGTAATCATCTGCAACAATGCGAACTAGCAGGACATCCACATTATCTTCAAACAATTAGTCACGAATACTTGCACAAAGTTAAGGAACTGTACATCAACTTACGATGTCATTTAATATTTTTGTTGAGAATAAACAACAGAATATAATCGTTTGAGCTTGACAGTCAATATTTAATAATACTTTTCTTTGTAAAGTTTCTATAATGTTTCAGTTACTTCAAAACTATAGTGGTGAGTACATCACACTGAGGCATAGTGACGATCATTTTTAAACAGTTTAAGGCGCGTCTTACAACGCTATTAAAACATTCGTACACAAAACAGTTTGATAATATCGTTGTGTGTATTATTTCTGAAGCGCAGAATGGCAGCTCCCTGCTGGCAGTACACATTTCAGTTCCTTGTGGTCTTGCTGTCGTAGTTCTTACTAACATTTGTCCGCAACGGAGTGCAGTATATGCACATTCCATAACCATGAGAATACGGCACCTTCGCCTAAGCCAGCCATGCTGGTAAACTGCACAACATGATGCATCCACATCCTCAATAAAGGATGTTTCAACACCGCATATATAGGAGACCTTAGACTAGCTCCTAGACTATGATATATCTTTTTTACATTTTTATGATTAAATGAAGTGAACTGAGCCAGTCTATATTCTATGTCTAATATCATAGTCTAGTACAATCCGAAAATTCACAAACCTCTTTTTAGGTTTGTTATCAATCAATGTCAAGAACTGACCACAGCCTAACTGGTAGAGATCAATGGTTTACTGCCACATGTTTATGTAACTCATTGATACCATCTGGTAGCAGGGATTTACAACTGCAGGGGTCAGCTGAGTTGAAATTTTATCAGAAATGAATTTCATTTGTCTGTACTTGGTACTTGAAGTTAGATTGGAAAATCTGAAAGATACACATTTCCTATGGCTTGTCATAAAATGGACATATGGAATTAAACTGTAACTGAACAATAAAGGAGTAGAACAGATGCCCCCCACCCTGAACTGCTAGTGGAAAAGTTAGCATTAGCGATATTTGTAAGTACAAAGACAGAATGTCAATAAATGCATATTAAAGTGTTGTATTTGAAGGACAGTGAAACACAAGTACAGACACATAAATCTGCAATGTTGCTCAGAGAATATTCAGACAGAATGCTTTCATTTCTTCTTGTCATGTATTCTGTTAGAAGGTATATGGCTTTTCTGAATCTAATGCAGGTGTCATATTAATTGGAGGAGTTTTTAGCTTTAAAATACATGAAAGCACATTTTGTTCATCAAAATTGGTATTTCTGCAGAAGATAGAAAAGTCTCATAGTTGGAAATACATTTAAGCTTATAATTCTTGTAAGTTTCTTATATGTGCAAATTTCGCACATTGCATACTATATTCTTCAGTTAACTCCAAATAGTTATGTACTTCTTTACAAATCAAGAAAGCCCCAGACTTGTATAATCTTTGGTAAAGATTAGCAGAGCTAAATGTTTTTAAAATGAAAAATTAATTGATATGTAAAAAAATATAATGTTAAATAGAGACATTTAGTTTCAAAATGTTTATGGTGTTGAAAAGGTAACTCTACATATTAACACTCAATTACATATCTCTTATAAGGTACATGCATTTGTTCAATTAATCGCCAGTCTTTTTGCTATTTAGTTGATAAAAGTACAGTTTCTTGGAAGGCTTGTTCAATTTACCAGATACTTCATTTTAACTTCAAAAATGCTTAATACTCTAAATACAAGTATGCATTTGATATTTGGCATAAAATATATAGCATTAGGAAGTTATCTTTATACCTCTGCCCTTTCATTTGAAAAATGCCACATGCCAAATGCAAAATATGTAATGCCAAATGCTAAATCTTAAACACTGAGTCATACTTGTCAAATGGGATGGCAAAACAGTACTATGGAAGGACAGTGCGCCATGCTAATTACCAAAGGCTAAATGACAAATAAGCCTTACTAAGATAATAGCATTTAGCATTAAATAATTGGTATTTAGCATTAAAATTGACATTTGGCAATTAGCATGGCGCACCGGCCCTCCATTCAAAGCGGAATGATTACATGTATTGTCCGATGTTGGCATGACATGGTAGAACATGCAAGTGCTTCAAATCAAACTCAAAAGACATTATCCTTATTTCATAAAATCAATGGACAATTAGCATTATCTTTGAGCAATAAACATTAGGTATTTGAATTTTTCGCATTTATTATGAAAGAGAGAATATCGTATTTAGCTATTAGCATTAGATATCTGGGGTGCACCATATATGCATCGGCCTTGAATAGTTTTGTTATTTATCAATCTTTATCAAGAACATTAAACCACCTTTTTATGCCCCCACTTTGGTGGGGGGTGGGGGGCATATAGATTTGCCCTTGTCCGTCCGTCCGTCCGCCCTTCCGTCCGTCCTTCCGAGAATGTTGTGTCGCGCCTAGCTCCAAAAGTATTTGACGTGAGTCACAAAACTTTACAGGAATGTTGGTCAGCATGTGTAGTTGTGCACCTGGGGTTTCGCGTCCAGATTCATTCAGTCATGTAGAAGTTATGGCCCCTGACTTTGTAAAAATTGGTCATTTTAGTGTTGTGTCGCGCCTAGCTCCAAAAGTATATGACTTAGAGTCACAAAACTTTACAGGAATGTTGGTCAGCATGTGTAGTTGTGCACCTGCGGTTTCGCGTCTGGATTCATCCAGTCATGTAGGAGTTATGGCCCCTGACTTAGTACAAAATTGGTCATTTTAATGTTGTGTCGCGCATAACTCAAGTAGTATTTGACCTAGAGTCACCAAAGTTTACAGGAATGTTGGTCAGCATGTGCAGTTGGTCACCCGGGGTTTCGCGTCTGGATTCATTCAGTCTTGTAGGAGTTATAGCCCCTTACTTAGTTAAAAATTGGTCATTTTAATGTTGTGATGCGCGTAGCTCCAAAAGTATTGCCCTAGAGTCACCAAAGTTTACAGGAGTGTTGGTCAGCATGTGCAGTTGTGCACCTAGGGTTTCGCGTCCGTATTCATATAGTATTGTAGGAGTTATGGCCCCTGACCTGGGAAAAAATTGTCATTTTAATGTCATGTAGTGGGGGCATCTTTGTCCCATGGACACATTTTTAGTTTTTGTTTGGTGCTGCAGTGACTGCAGTACAGTGCTTGGTCACTGAATAGAAATCATTTTTGCTGACACTTGTGTTTCTTTAAATTTTGTTACAGCTTTCTCATAATTTTGTCTATACACATGAGTTTAGACTACTTAGTACAAAATGTCTGTGAAAATTCCTATACAAACTATTTAACTGACTTTCCGACGGGACAACAAGTCTCGGTTTTATAAACACCTCTGAACAGTTTTATTACTCAAAGCAGTTTCTTTATCCTTTGAATAAACTTGAACTCAACATATCTTTTAAAATGTGTTTTTGATAATGACATGCTGTAAGAAACTTTTAAAATCCATTCTTCCGTTTCAGAAATATACTGATTATAATAATCCTTTCAGTAAGATAAACATATTATTGTTAATAAAAATATTTGCAAGAGGAACCATCAAGATTTCAAAAAAGCAAAGTGGTTTATTCTAGATGAGAATGGTTCTTCAGTTATCACCATTAAGAATCAGTTAGGTAAACAGATTTATGATCAGCAGCATAACACTTGACCACTAGCATGATGTACCAAATTATCCACCGGTAATCTAATAGCCATAGGTGCCAATCAGAGCATTTCGGATCGTACTAGACTGATAATTTCAACATCATTCCTCTGTGAAAATCTCTAAAATAGACTAGCTTTTGTCTCTATGAAATTAAATTTGTCAAAAAAGGAAAAATGTAGAAATATACTATTATCAGTCAAGTGGCTAGTCTAAGGAGACCTGAACATGGCTGACATTTTAACGGGTTCGAAATCCACATACACTACACTTTTTAGTGGCTACCAATGTTGAGAACCTTTGTCTCAATTACTTGTTTCATTTTCTTCCTGTAATACCCACAGACGACCGCCGAAAGGTATTTGCAAACTTTTTGTAAATAATCCCTTAAAGGGAGGTAATTCTTCTGAAGCACAGAAGACGGTCGTAACACACCTCCACTTGGATGAAGTCATCATATACGGTATGATGACGAAAGTTCATGCTGAACTGATAATTTCCCATTTCATATGTGGTACTTCAAATCCCACACTCGTTTGTGGTACAATCTCGGACGAGGCCCCATCTTACGAACATTTTCTGCAAAGGAGTGCAGTGTATGCACATTCCATAATCCTGAGAATACGGCACCTTCGCCTAATCCAGCCATGCCGGTAACCTACACAGTACGATGCATCCACATCCTCATTAAAGGATGTTTTACCACCGCATAGATAGGAGACCTGAACATGGCTGACATTTCAACGGGTTCGAAATCCGCATACTATAGTACACTACACTATTAATATAATATATATAATTATAAAGATGTTGAGAACTTTTGGCTCAATTACTTGTTTCATTTTCTTCCTGTAATAGCCACAGACGACCGTCGAACAGAAGGTATTTTGCATCCTTTTTCTAAATAATCCGTACACTTTAATAAATTGGAATATATTTGAAACTTACATAAAACTCTATCAAATATTAACTTTTAATCCGTTAAGTAAGAAGTTTTATATCAGACTTTTTTTCTTTGTCTCATCTAGACGTCCTAAAACAGTTTTGGATTTCAGGAACGAAACAAGTTCGGCTTTTGTAAATCAGGTCAATACATGCTTTACCACTGGAACTGAAATAGCAGACTACACAAGCGCACATGCATCTGAATTTCATATTCTGATATCATGTTAGACAGCAAACAGCCAAAAGATCTTAAGAGTTGTTACGACACTAAAAAAGCAGATAACCCAAAGCGAAATAACATATCAGGAAACATGCATGCCTACAATCATTTAAAGATTAAACCGGATACATTCAAGGACACAACTTATTCACACGTATCAGAAAACAATCGAGAAAAACTCAACTCAGAATCCACCAATACTGCATATTCACAAATTTCAAGAGTCAATGTTTAAAAGCAAATAATTGAAACGATAGACTAGCCTGACGACGAATATAACAAGCTGCAGAAATGAAAGTGGAAAAATACCTCAGAAATTAATGTTCATGAAGATAATAGAGACTCAAAGTATGATCATGTGGTAACAGGTGCAAGAAAAGGCAAGAACAATCATCAAGGGTATTGTTACTCACATTTGAATGACATGTTATCTGGTGAGAATGTTCCAGTTTACATGCAATTAAGACCACTGCTGGAAATGAATTATGTATTTTATGAGAAGCAATATCAACAGAACTGTGAAAAAAGTTTTTAGCAAGAACCGTTTCAGACAGAATAATATTCAGATATAAGACCATGAACACAATCTAAATATATGTATCACATTAAGTAAGACACGTGCTTTATGATACACAAAATAGTTTATTCCAGATATATGTAAAAAAAAAACAACTCATCCAAATAAGTTTTTATATATATTGTTTTTGGTTTAACGTCGCACCGACACAGTTATAGGTCATATGGCGACTTTCCGGCTTTGATGGTGGAGGAAAACCCCAGGGCAGGTGAACCCTCCGCGCATTATTTCATCACGAGCACTTATCTGGGTAGAACCACCGACCTTCCGTAAGCCAGCTTGATGGCTTCCTCACATGAAGAATTCAACGTCCCGAGTGAGGCTCGAACCCACATCGATGATGGGCAAGTGATTTGAAGTCAGCGACCTTAACCACTCGGCCACGGAGTCCCCCTCTAAGTATCTTACATTTACAGACAATGTTACATGTATAACAAACAAGAGCTGTCCGTAAGACAGCGCGCTCCACTATTCGGCGATTTGATAGTAAAATGAATTGATGTCTCAATATGAGACCTCTACTTTAAAAGGAAGATACACCTAGATATAACAGGACCCTACTACTCTGAGGCGTTAAAGGTCAAGTATGGAAGGGGTACAGATGATGATGGTAAAGATATACTTTGAGTTTCAAGTCATTATCTTATACAGTACCAAAGTTATGTCCAGAAAACAAAGTTTTGTCAAAAAATTTAAGTATGAAAGGGGCATGATTTGATCAAAAATACAAATCAGAGTTATGGGCATTGTTACCACACATGCAGATGATGATGATAAAGATACATTTTAAGTTTCAAGTCATTATTTTATATTGTACTAAAGTTATATCGAGTAAGCAAAGATTGCCAAAAAATTTTAAGTATGAAAGGGGCATAATTATGTCAAAAATACAATTCGAGTTATGGGAATTGTACCCACACATGCACATGGTGATTATAGAGAATTGTTTTTTATTTCAAGTCATTATCTTTTAAAGTACCAAAGATATGTCTATAAACGAAGTTTTCGAAAAATTAATATGAAAATAATTTCAAGTATTACACCTTGGTGACCTTGACCTTCGATATAATAGGCCCAGCCCCTGCAAATACTTTGTTAGTTTGCTGGACAATGTTTATGTGAAGTTACAGTAAGATATAAGCAATAGTAACAAAGATATAACCTAAGTATAACACCTTGATGACCTTGACCTTAGGTATAATGAAACCAGCCCCTGCACATACTTTGTCTGTATGCGGGACATTGTATATGTGAAGTAACAGTAAGATATCAGCTATAGTAACAAAAATATGAAAGAAAAACAAAGGTTGCCGAAAAACTTTAACCTTAAAAATAACCTAAGTATAACACCTTGGTAGCCTTGACCTTGGGTATAATGGACCATGCCCCTGCACATGCTTTATTTGTATGCTGGACAATGTTTATGTGAAGTTACAGTAAGATACAAGCAACAGTAACAAAGATATGATAGAAAAACAAAGGTTGCCGAAAAACTTTGACCAAGAAAAGTCAAATCGACGCCGACGCCGACGCCGGGGCGAGAAGAATAGCCCCCCTATTCTCCGAATAGTGGAGCCAAAATCTTTTTATTTGAAATACAGTTATGTATTAATACAATGAAATAAACAAATATAAAATAGATTGAATTGTTGACTATGAATCATAAATATTTTGTGCTGATCTCACACTCACACTAAGGGTTATAACACAGGAAAGTAGCTTGAAAAGCATTTACTTCGAAGGGACTTTTGAATGAGGTTGAATAAGTATGCTATGATAAATTTCCAATTTCTTTAATGTATCTGTGTCACAGCATTCGATTCAAACGTCAAAATCAATTCAATCAAATTGACAGACTATGCTAAAAAGAACACAAGTATCCGAGCCCGAATGAATGGAACAACGCAAAAGTAAATTTAGATATCATTTTATGGCATTCCTGCAGGTTATAAATGTTTATCTACATAACATCGGCATAGTTAATAGGGTATAAAACATTCTTTCATTTGAGGATGCCCCTCTGTGCATTTTTTCATCACGAACGGGCACCTGTGTAGAACCAACGACCTTCCGTAAGCCAGCCGGATGGCTTCCTCACATGAAGATTTCAACGCCCCGAGTGAGGCTCGAACCCAAATCGACGAGGGGCAAGTGATTTGAAGTCAGCGACCTTAAGAGCCTATTTGTATAAAAGTTCCCTTTACATCACTTCTTAACCCAAGACCAGTAGAAGATATGATAGGATATTAATCGATTTGCACTATTTAATACTTTATACTTTCAATACTGGTTGAAATAATTATACGATTTAAACATCCTTATTAGCAAGCCGTTAATATGAATATATTCCATGAGAATAAAATGATAATTTGAGAAATTTAAGCATACTGACCTTGTGGTTTTGTTATTCACAACCAACAATCGAGTGACAAGTATGTGGACACGTTTATTTAGAAGTTCACACTAATATTCGGTAAGTCAATTCTCACGCACTTTATGTCATCTTCAGTGTATCGGGAAATCAACAGTTTAATGAGAAATCAGTCCTAACTCGGCAGTAAAACTGTTAATTTCAGTCAGGAACACTCAGTACACTAGGAGTGTTATTTAAATCCGGACACTTAGAATTTTTATTTATATGGAGAAATTTGTTAAATACTCAAGACTTGCTCTGATGTTATTTAATTGTAACAGCAACTTCCAAATATAACAAACTATTCAGCAACGCATGTAAGGTACAGATATAGCTCATCTTCTTTCAATTTTTTTCTTATATATTCTTTATGTAAATGAGCTCTTTCATTAGCAATAAAAAGTCATATAACTAAATCTTTAGAAATATTTGTCTGTATTGTTGTTTATGCCACATGAATCTAAGACCTTCCGGATGAAAATAATTAACTTGTAGACTTGAATATTATAAATATATTTTGCATGCATTTCTGATATCAAATAAGTCAGTTCCAGGTAAAAAAAAATCCTGACAATACAGATATTTTATGACTTGTAAGTTAAAACGTTTGACACACCATACATCGTTGACAAGTTGTGGGTAATTTGGTTACAGCTATATTTTCTTTAATATATGTGAAGTTTCTAGCTATGCGGAAATTACTAGAAAGCTTTAAGTGTAAATATATCTTATCCGTATTGTATTATCAAAGTTTTATTTGTTTTCTTGGTTATGCCTTTTAGTTTCCAACTTAACAGCTCGTTTATTTTAAAAATAATTATCTGCAAGAGGTTATGGAAAGTTTATACAGATGTGCAAGTATTCGACATATAAGATCAGAATTAAAATGTCAAAGTGATTGATTAAGAACTGTGTTAAATGTATAATTGTTTGTTTGATAGTTATCTATAGCCAGTACCGTCGAGGCTGTCGATGTCAGTTTGATTTCATATTTCAGCTTAGGAAGTTAAAATACATCTGTGCATTGCTTCCATAAATTCTGTTTTTACTTTCTTCGATATCTTTTCATGTAATTTGGTCTTTTTCAGGCAATGATTATGAGTGATTTATGCAGTTTTGAATAAACCCTTTTATGTGATAAGTGTCGCTTGCAAATAATCAAAATAGATGACATGTTAAGACATTCACTTTCAGAACCAGATAAACTTGGCCTTTTTGTGAAAGGATCCTTTTATTCGAAATGCATTCTTAAGTAATCAACTTTCTACAGAAAATACCTGGATATTTGTATTTAAAATAGCGTAGAAACACTCAATACAATCATATATTCTATGTTTCGTCGTATACATGCGAGCAGTAACGTATTCATAAACATTATGTTATAGTTTTTTACTCTGTATTCTTATACAGGAACTCAAAAACAGCTTCCATTGGTATATTGCACGATTTATTACACCCCATGAACGTATTCAGACAAACGGTGTTGGCCATTATATTGCTTGGTTGCATTCTGTGCTTCCAAAAGATCTTCTTACAAATTTCATTTACTATCACAACAGCAAGTGATTTAGGTGCCGCGTGGCGGCCGTATAACGTGTCCCCTGTACGTGCGTAGTGTTGTTATATATTATTTTCTGGTCCTTTAAGAAGCAATCTGTATGTATAACAATTTCACTTAAGACGGTGCTATAGGTCATAAGGGTCATAAGTATTTGTGCACACTTCATTTCTTGTCACGAATACTCAATCAAACTGTAATGAAATAATGCACGGAAGGGCACCTTGGGTCTTCCTTCGCCATTAACATATGACCTATAATTGTGTTGGTGCGACGTTAAACCCAACAAAATAAATAAATAAATAAATAGTATTTTCCTTATTATTTCGCTTACTGATATATAACACTTAAGTATGTACTACTACAACCGATTAAAACTTCCTGGTAATATATAACTGCAGTGTAAAAGGTTAAAGGATAATTATACATCTTGTTGATTATTAAACCAACTATACTCTTGATACGTTGTGATAAATACAGCTTAATTGTTTATTGTAAAACAGGAAATTGTATATATTCATGTTAAAATGAAATTGAAGTCATGGATGATAAACATTATATCGTTATCTGAATTCAAATGTCTTTATAGAATTGAGTGACAGAATGAAATGGCTAATAGTCTGTATTTGAGACTACTGTGGATACTTGTGACTTTTCACAAATCTTCAAAAGGTACGTTTTTACAAAAAGAAGTTCGACAGGTAAAATATAATATCAGAATTTCTATTACATGAGGTCCATAATGACCAACTCACCACGTAATGGATAAAGCATGGCTTTCTGCAGTAAAATAAGGCGTCATATAGCAGTGTGTTAAATAGATAAATGAAGATATTAACTTTGATTGACTGTCAGGTGTTTTCTGAAGCATGGCTCTTTGTAGCAGTGCTTTTGATAGATATTGTAAGCAATTATTTTTGATTGACTGCTGGGTGTTTTCTGAAACATGGCTTTATGTAGCTGTATGTTAAGTACATAAATTAGGCTGTTATCTTTGATAGAATGTCGTGTTTTTTTCTGAAGCATGACTGTACTAAGAAATGCGTTATAGGTAAATTAAGCTGTAATCTTTAATTTTGATTGACATAAGTTTTAGTGGCATAGTAATATTTTACAGGTATAAATAATATTCAAGTACGTTTGAGTTAGTAAAATATACTTACGACGTTGCGTTTCTTTTGCGGTCCGGTGTATTTTTTGAGACATGGCTCTATGCAGCAGTGCGTTAAATAGATCAATTAATCTTTGACTTTTATGTGTTTTCCTTAAACTTGATAGGCACTAACATCTCTTTATGGGACTTGGAGGCTTCGAAGCCAATATAGAGCTAACGGATGATATTTACAACTCAAATTTAGCGAAAATAGGTAAAGCAGAATCATTTTAATTCCTCATTCCTCACTTGTTCTGTTGTCTTTAAGTTTACTGCTTGGTGATACTGGATGTTTCGTTTATTTGTTCCATTTGATTCAATGATTCATTTCTACATGGTTACTGAAGATATTTAATTGCTCTCAGTTATAGGGTATGCGCCTAAAGGGCGTAGCTAGGCTTGAATGAATGTTACGCACAGACTGGGGAGGGTGCGGGAGGAGGCAAAAATGGAACATATAACTAAAAGGGTAAGCTCTGCGGTGTAATATGAGGGACTGGAAGCGCTGAATGCGATGTATTTGAACCATTGTATGTCAAACCCCAGTTATTAATATTTATTAGACATATTTTTAAGTTTATCATGTTTCTAAACTTTATATTTGCTATTCGACTTTGACATGCAAAACAGATAGGTTATAGGCCGCCGAATTTTTAGTTACCGAGTACTTGGTTTTGCTATCTAGGCCTAGTATTAGCTAAGCACAGAGGCGTTAAATGTTTGTAAAAGTAATTGCTAACTTAAGCTGTCCGTCTTTATATCGTGCTATCATTTTTATGCATGTTCTTTTCAGTGTAGTTGTCATTAAAGCGTAGTGCCAGACGCCTATTCTTCTTCTGGGCAAATAGGTCTACAACTGTAGCTGCATTCAGTTCTCTGTCTCTGATTTAGATGAATGTTACAAAGAACCAAGATCCAGATCTGCAAGATTAGATCAATTTACGACATTAAGTAGATCTAAACAAGATTTAGAAACCGTACGTTCCCACGTGGTCACGTGAATTAAGGTCTAACCCCACTTAGCTTTCGACTTTGATGCCATTTTTGGCCATATTTGTTTTTTTCACTTTTCAAACTGATGTTACGCACGTGCTTAAGTGCGTATCGCTGGCTACACCCCTGCGCCTTTAACATTTAACGGTTAACAGTTTGAAAGATATTTGACATGTATACATTACTTATCGCATAGTGTGGCAGTTTTCCTTTGATCTTTGCAGTATGTTAAACATGGCAACACACATTAATACTACAAAATCTGTGCTGATATTTTACAAAACTGTTACGATATATATCAACACAGAAATCTCTATAGAGTTTCATTAGAAAAAAACTATCAGCACAGTAAAACTGTTCCGATATATATCGCAACACTTTTTCTCTATCGAGGTCCTATTGAGGGAGTATAATTTTTTCCTTTCGAAGAAAAGATGATTTTAGCTCCAATTTACAGTTCACAGAGAAAGCATTATCACAAACACCTGCATTTATAAAGTAAAAGAATAAATAAACTAGAATATTTCAAAAACTCGATAGTTATCGCCAAATTCAGAAATACATGAAGTATATGAAATTCTGAGATTTCTCAAATGTTTCTTTTTCTTCGATTTATTTTTACAAACAAAACAACAAGTTTTACATTATGTTTGGCCAATGAAATGCAAAGATTTAAAACCAATGCAGAAATCTGTTGGATACTTTTATCTGGGGAACACATTTTCTAAAACAGAAGTTTTAGTGTTTCAGTCAGCGAGGCGCAGAAAGGGAATCAAAAGAGTAAAAATAATAATAAACAAATTTAAATGAAAATAATATATAAATTTTAATGATAAAACATATGCGATAAAACAGTTATAATATGTAATGCTCGTGTGTTACGAGGATATATCAGAGCTAGGGGTACATCTCGGTATTTTCTCTACACATATATCTGTCTCGGCCTGCCGGCCTCGACGATATATGCAGAGAAAAATACCCTCGATGTACCCCTAGCTCTGATATATCCTGGTAACACACTCTCACACATACTATAACTATTACTTTACGCTAAAAAATATAGAAAATGTTATATCTAAACTGCCAGTGTGTCATAGTTTCTCTTTCGATTGTCTATTAAAGATACACACCATTAAAAAGCTTGCAATTTGAGCTTTTCAAAGATGCATAATTTGATATATTTTCTTTTATCTTGTGCATTGAAAGATTGTTAAACCTGACCTGGAACTTTTACATAGGAATCATGTAGAGAGATAAGTCGGTATACTAGTAAATAATCAATAAAAGTAGTGCTTCAGTGAAAACTACCATTATTGATATTATTGCAGTCTCCAGACTACGATTATAATAATTAGTTTGAACCGCTTCGCGGTTTTAACCTAAAAACTATCAATAGATGCTTTGAACTATTCCGTAATCTAACATGGGAACCTGTAGGAAAAGGGAATCTATAGGCTATGAATACGAGATAACTCTATCATATGTATAATTAATTTTTGCAGCGAAAGTGAAGTGATAAAGTGTTGACAGGTTAAGTGAACATAGAATTACGGTATCCGATATGGATTTTTATTATTTTTTATGAATATATAAAATCAGCTCCTCCTCGTAAAGCAAACACTTAAACGGTCGGGGAATTTTTGTGCACTTTGAAAACAGAAATATAGAAGTTAAGTCATATTTAGGTCACTGGCAACACTTTATAGGAATTTCATTTTATGTCAAAAGATTTCATTGTTTCTAAAGAGGATGTATAGGTCTACCTCAAAGTATGTGAATCAAATGTCACAAACCCGTCATCTTTATGTCATAATATAATGAAAAATCCTTAAAGCCAATGATACGGTACTTCATTTTATTTGCAATAAATCATTTAATTTTGTTATTTAGCATTTTTGTGAAGTTTTGTGTCCTAAGATCTGGCCTCAATACAATGTGTGGCATCATTGACTATATTTCAATAAACACGGAACATGCATAAAGAAGGTAGTCCAAGACAGTGCTGGTGACCTTATCCTTTTAGAGACAGAGTCAGCATCTGTTTTTTTTAAGATTGACGTTATTAGTATGTCAGAATTACTATAATACTAAGGAGTTTAAGTCACCTAAAGACACCTAAATAAGGGACAGCGTCATTGTGCCGCACTAAGAATTTGTTTTACTTGTATCTTACCCTTATGCTTCCCTTATGTATTCCAAAATGACATCTTCATTAAAATACAAACGGCGTACGCCAGTTCACTGACCTGGCCTACAGTGGTAACTAGAAAGCAAAACATTCTGTAAGCGTCAAACATTTCCATACTTCTGCTATTTTCAGATATATCGTGTTTAATGTTTATGTATGCCAGCGGTAATATAAATATCATTGGAAGAAGAGCTTTTGCAGGTGTTTGGACATTCAAGGGGCCTTCGGTGCTGTGTTATGTACCAGCTATTTAACATTGATTCTTTTTAAAAGACGTATTCCTATCTGATTTGCAATTCTTATATGGATTTTGGAAAAAGCTATGTTTCGTAGTTCTTACATAAATAAAAGATCAA
Source organism: Mercenaria mercenaria (assembly GCF_021730395.1). Classification (NCBI taxonomy): domain Eukaryota; kingdom Metazoa; phylum Mollusca; class Bivalvia; order Venerida; family Veneridae; genus Mercenaria; species Mercenaria mercenaria. The sequence continues at coordinate 48,661 of NW_026461686.1, read as the reverse complement.
CATAATTTATATTGTTCTCAACAGAAAGGCTGTTCAAAGTATTATTACAAGCTTTATCTTTAAGTACAAAAAAAATACATGTAATGTTAATAGGCAGAATATGTCTCTTGCTAAGTATCTATTTACAACAGTTTTCTAAAAGTTAATTGAAGCCAATGAAATACATTAAAAATATGAGTACTAAAACGAAAAGTGTGGTGTGACATTGGTCAGAATGGACCCGTCTTTCAAAAGATTGTCAGGAAAAGTAAATTATTTTAAGAAAACATTTCCTTTGAAGAATTATTTTGTTTTAAACATAGTTTTCAGTTGTAGTATTTTAGCGTAAAAGCCCTACGGATTAATTTTGTAAATTGTTTACGGGCATACAAAGTTTCCCGTGGTAACGTGAAAAACACGCTAGTGTAATGTCATGTAAACTTGTATATTTTGGATTTCCGTTTGGATTTTACTCAGTTTACTCAGTTTCACTCATACTCCTCTGCTTTCTTTTTACATTTACCGAAATTATTTCACCGGGCGAACAACAAAGTTTAAATATTGCATCTAATATTCGCCTGATAAACAAATTTCAATCTTATCTGAAATAAACACATGTTTATATAAAATTCAGTCATTTAACTATTATACCTGTCCGACTGTTTATATTTTTACCCGTTTCCTCACTTTCTATACAAGTTAAACCAATGATAAAACGCATTTAGTTTTCAACCTATTCAAAAATAAAATGTTTTTCAATAGATGACGTTTTTTTTTAACTTCCTGAACAGTGTTGATTATCAATGCAAATGGGAAATTTAAAGTGTATTATAAGTGTGTTTATCTTATTTGCTTTTAATGGAATACTTGGTACGATTTTAAACAAATAATGATAAAGTAAGTTGCTTAGTTTAGTCCTTATTTAATTCAAATCGGCATTATTTAGAATTTTCGTGTTCACATTTGTAAAAATCAATTACAATTTGAAAGATGTCAGACATTATAAAATATTCTTCATTGTAGATGAGCACAAATTGTACATGTGTATTACATGATACCTTCCTTTGGAAAAAATGATATCTATATTGAAAAATAACATCTGTGTTAAAAGTTCGATTAATGATCATGATTTAACTTCCTTTTCTCGTGGTATGAAAATAGTATCAGAAGCTGTGTTGTATTTACGACATTTGTATGAGTTATATTAGAATTATGATGTTCTAAATGTGTGCAACTGTTAACAGTTTCATTCTACGGTGGCATAGAGGGGACATTGGAAATATTTTATTTATCACATGCCCACGTGTTAGAATCACGTGCGCATGTGTTAGTTACCACGTGCGAACGTGATAATTAACACGTGCGCACGAGATAACTATCACGGCTGCACGTGATAGCTATCACGTTCGCACGTGTTAATTACCATATAGCTAACACGTGCGTACGTGTTAGCTGACCAATGAGAAAACGTGAAAGATCTGCCATTTTTCATAATGGATGTCGGTTAAAGGGAAGTGCTAGTCGGTGAATTGTTTGAAAAAGGGTTAAATACTGGGAAATTCGGAATGTTTTACTAACACGTGCGAACGTGATAGCTATCACGTGCGAATGTGTTAGTTATCAAGTGCGCACGTGTTAATTACCACGTTCGTCCCTGGTAGCTAACACGTGCACACACGTGATAAATAAAATATTTTCTATGTCCCCTCTATGCCACCGTAATAATGGCAGATCTTTCACGTGTTCACATTGGTCTGCTAACACGTGCGTACGTGGTAATTTACACGTGCGAACGGGATACCTATCACGTGATAGATAAAGTCTTTCCTATGTCCCCTCTTTGCCACTGTATCATTCTGACATTCACATATTTTTGTCTCAACGACAGAATATCTTTCCACATTCAATATGTTGTTTATGTTTGCTATTTGAACGTTGTTCTTTTTATGAAGTTCTGTGTTCAGCTGGAGTTTTTAACTGATATTAATAAACAAAATTATGTAAACAACGCCCGTGCATTGTTTAAAAAGCATGGACAAGTTAAAAAATATGCAAGTATTACGAAATCAGCAAACATTATATTCAATAGTCAGTGAAGAAAATACTGACGAATACCTAAACAAGATCAAAACTGTTTCGAATTGGTAACTATTTATGTATTGGGAAATACCTTTAATCAAATTTGACTTCCTTACTTATCAAGTAACTGTTATTTTTACCTCACGTTTGGTACACAAGCCACTTCCTAATCAATGGATTATAAATGTATGTAAAATACAGAGGTCACGTAAAAGTTAAGTAAATTATTTTGGTCTTCAATTGCTGTTGTAAGTGTTACAACCAACTTTCAGTCAAGTCCGTTTATGTTAAGAAAACAATTATATAGCTTAACAGAAATCGATGTCAACAAAAACAAAAAGCAACAACAAAAAACACGCTATGATCGGTAGGTAGAATTCGATCCGCGTGTGTGCATAATTTTGACAGTAGACTAATTCCACTGATTAGTTTAAGTATGGGGTTGTTATTACATTTTGCTTTTAATTGTTTTGTTTGATTTATTATCTAGCTATCGATGGAGACTCTTTTAACTGCGATTTTGATGATGGGTTTTGTAACTGGAAACAAGACAAAACGGATGACTTTGATTGGACTAGGCGGTCAGGGGAAACGCCGACACGTCTCACAGGACCAAACTCCGATCACACATCAGGAGGTAATAAACCTGAATTATTTAAATATTACTTGAAGAAACTAATGATACTGTAACGTCACAATTTAATAATTCTGTGTAATTATCACTTTATGCAAAATGAATATCGAAATGATGTTTACAAATTTTGTGTTCAAAGCTAATTCATTCGTTTGCATTGTACAAAAAGCGTGTTAGAAACAAACGTATTGCCATTCAGTTTATGTATATTCTCGACAGATATAGAAAACAGTTACTGTTTGAATCAAAACTAAAATAGAAACAAAGACAATAATAACATTCAGAGACCTTAATGTTATATAATGTTAACAGATCAACATGAATTAAATTTTGAGGTCTGACATGCTTCTGTCTTGTATTTCTGTCATAACAAAGTGACTGAGTACATTCGTATGCGTTTAACTTGCGTTTCATGACAAGGCGGTCCTCAACCATGTTCATATTATAGCTTGTATGTCCTTGTTGCCAGTTGTTTTACTTTGTTTATGTATCATGCACGCATCTACACATACGCATGTGTAAGTTTCCTGATGATTATTGCTCCCTCCTTGTCTTTGTCAACAAGTTAATCAAATAACATTATACATTAGAGGGCTTTTACGTGTATATTGAAACAACAACAAGGAATGCAAACTACACAGCTAGACTGATCAGTCCACAGAAGACTTCTGGGCAATACTGCTTCTCATTCTGGTACCACATGTATGGCAGTCATATCAATAGACTCAGTGTATCAAAAAAAGAAGGCACAAATACAAAAGAATTATTCTGGAAAACAGGAAATCAGGGTGAAAAGTGGATATTTGGTCAAATACAGTTTGAGGCTGAAGAAATCTTTCAGGTAAATGCTCTTATCGAAATTAAAGTATTACTCATTATTTATTCCAAAAACATGAATTTTATTTTCAGTTTAATATATGTAATCATTATTTTATAACCGTAATTGCACTGCAGTTATAGGGAACATTTTTTTCAAATTTAATTAAACGATTAATTAATATAAACATGCATTACATAAATAACTACAAACTTAACATTATATATACAAATATAAACACAGACTTTAAACAACACTGCAATAAAATACAAAAAAAGGTTAATAACCTTATCATATTACGGTCATTCATGTACCTTTTACGTCATTTATGCACCTGCTAGGTCATTCATGCACGTGTAGTTTGCTTTATTTGATAGGTTTGTACGGACCGGAGCAATAAAGTTTTTCCTGTCACGCAAGGGACTAATAGAGCCTTTTATTTTTCAGAAGTTGTAATTTTGACGGCCCGTTTAATTTTCACATTGACTAATTAAAATCCAAACATTTGAGATGATTTATTTGACATATATTCAGTTTGAAATATTTCAAAGAGATAATGTAGCAAAATTGTAAATAAGCATATATTTAATGTTCAAGCACGGTTTTTGATGAACCTATATACATTCGGACTTTCATGGATATTTAAAACCTAAAGGCGAAACATTCTAAATATCACAACGCTGGATTAGTTACGATTGTTCATACGAGCATTTTACAGGACGTTGCCCTCTGAAAGCGTGCGGCGTTAGCACGTTTGTTATTCTAATAGCCGCTATTAGACAATTAAAGCGTTTCAGAGAAATATTCAAAACTGGATAAATGAAAACAATATGAAACAAAGGAAAAAGCTTTAAACGTAAGATGAAAATCGCTTCTTTTCAATTTCTGTTTGGGTGTGAAATCATTGTTTGTGTTTCAAGTACGCGTAAATGCCTTTGATATCCACACCATTTAAACATAATATCCGTGTTTTCTATAAAAGATGAAAACTACTTAACCACAATTTATATCTTAAAAAAATCACTATAATTTGGTAATAGACCCTCTAGCTGTCTGTACTGATCCCCGACATGCGGTCTTTGCCAGTACGATATACCTCAAATATGTTGCAATACCATAATTGGAAAATTACAAAAAATGGCTTAAATATTGGAAATTGGATTTTGTTAGAGTATCGACACCTGTGTAGTCTTGACACAGATTTAGTGTCATATTCTGGTACCAGTGTACGCAAACATCCGCTTGCAAATGTAGTATAGATGCGTCTATGGCACAACTAATGACACAGAATGTACCTGTATACTAAACTTGCGTACTGGATTTTTTGTTCTATTTTAAAAGATTGTTATTGAGGGGAAAGCAAGAGATAACAGTAGAACGTGGTTTGGTGACATAGCAATTGACGACATAGTACTGTTTCCAAGTGAAAAATGTCCAACAGGTAAATAGTCATTTATTTCATGTTATAATATGATTGTCGTTGGTTCAACACTTGTATTCCATGTATATTCAAGAGTTTTACTCCTTTTACAGTTTAATTTTAATAGAAGATTTTTCAATTTGAAGTATGTGGTTATTGTACCTATTTTGTTTGGTTTGCTTCATTATTCAGCTGCCGATAGAGACTCGTTTGACTGCAGTTTTGATGATGGGTTTTGTAACTGGAAACAGGACAAAACTGATGACTTTGACTGGACAAGGTTGTCAGGAAAAACACCGACCAATAGAACAGGACCGGATTCTGATCACACATCAGGAGGTAATAAACCTGAAAAATTGAATTATCAAAATACATCTTTTGAGGAAATTAATAATATCGGGCTATCACCATTAAATGTTTTAAAGTATGATTCCAGGCCTTTTTTCCCATCATTTTGTGAATGCCACCAACATCGGGGGAATTGGGAAAATGCTCTCGGAAATTGTCTTAATCGGGAAAAAGGGAAAAATTGAAAATTACCACAATCTATATAAAGGTGCTTTTAGTGTGTAATGTTTACAAATGTACGGTTGCATTTTAATAATTGTCCAACAGTGTATTAAAAGTGTTGTTTACAGAACCAAAATAAACAGATAATTTAGATTAGCAAAACTAATGTAAAGCAGCAAAATCACTGCAAGTTTATATTCATTTGCAAATTTTAAGTTCAGAATTGGGAAAAATTTTATTTTGCTTTGGGACTGCCTCCTTTTACCGGAGGTAGATTTATATGGGGAAAAGCTCTGGGTTCAATGTAACTTGATTATCAAAATAACGTTGATCAGACCTTAAGTATATGTTCTGGAATTTACGTTACCAGCTACATTTTAAAACTAACCCATGCGCGTGCAATGTAAAATAATGTATAAAAACAAACTTATTGCCATGCAGTCTATGTTTATTGCAACTGATAATGTAAACAGCCACTATATGAATCAAAACTAAAGTACAAACAAAGACGGTGTTCAACATTTAACTCAAACCTAAAATGTAAAATAATGTTAAAAGATCAGCATAAAACAAAATTTTAAGTCCGATATACAGGGACATATATTGTTTGGTATTTGTATTCTAACCTGTTCTTAAATAGTGTGTATCTCGTTGTTCGGCCGGAGTACATTTAGTATGTGGTTTGGTATATTTTCTTTTATATGTATCAACATGAGGATTGATGTGGTTTGCATATCGTGTCTTTTGCTACCATTACAAGTGTTCGAGATTCAACTACTGATAATAACTTTAAATTTACACTGACCTGTAATTTTGGAATCTGGGATTAGGAGTGATTGTGCACAAATAACCGATCTAAAATATAAAGTAATGCTTTGCTGATGACTAAGACAGACACCAACAATATTCATTTTATTGATTAAATTGTTTTTTTTGTCTTTGTTGCTTTATGTTTTAGTTTGTATGTGTTCTACACACAGCCAGTCATAATACTCGTATAGATTTCCATTTAAATGGGACGATATATGTCCTTGTTTGTATTAACCTGTACAGTATACTTAAATCCTTAAAGAAATAACATTATACATTAGAGGGCTTTTACATCTATATTGAAACAACACCAAGCTTTAACAACATTAGCAAAATGAATAACTACAAGGCAAGACTGATCAGCCCTGAGAAGGATTCTGGGCAATACTGCTTCTCATTCTGGTATCACATGTATGGCAGTCATATCAACAGACTAAGCGTGTCACTAAAGGAAGGCTCAGATACAAAAGAATTATTCTGGAAAACAGGGGATCAGGCGCAAAACTGGATATTAGGGCAAAAACAGTTTGAGGCAAAAGAACGTTTTCAGGTAAACCAAAAATCAAACTATATGCATAAACACGCATATAAAGTGTATTATCTTTAGTATTACTATAAATACAATTATTATTTAGTTGTTATGATGATGATGATTATTATGATTATTATTATTATTATTATTATTATAAAAATTCTAACGCTGAGTAATTTGCTTTTTTCTGGAAACATGATATGGTCTACATTCATTCAGAAAATGATCTCGTAGTTTATAATGTTCAATAAGCATATATTTATAGTCCAAACGCGTTCTTTTGATATAGCTATACAACGGTTGAATTTTAATTTCCTCGAATGTTTAAACCGTAAAGACGAAGCATTCCAAATGTGACAACGTTGGACTCGCTACAATAGTTTATGTTTGGACGTTGCTCAAGTTGTGATGTGAAAGTTAGAACACTTGTAATTCCAATAGCTCCTTTACACAAGAACATTCAAATGTTGCTAAATGAAAACAATATAAATAGATAAAAAATTTGAAACCGTAAAAAAAAAATATGTAAAACGATGTTTATTTGTTTCCATTCGGATGTGAAATCATTATGTAACCTCAATACAATATAACCACATGTATTCTAAATGGAGACTACTTGACAGTAAATTATTTCTTAAATGTTTTTACAATGGGATTTTTAAAACACTGTTTGGACTGTTGCGTGGGTACAGTACAGGGTCATTGTTCAAGGTGATGTAAAAGAAATCAGACATTTTAGACGTATCGACACGTGTAGCCTTAGCACAGAGTGAGTTCCGTAGTTATTGACTTCCGTTTGTAATGCAGAATGGATTGAGCCTATGGCACACCTAATGACACAACCAGTTTTGACCTGAAGTACTGTTATATACCTTTACCATGATATTGTTTTTATTCTATTTTAATAGATTCTAATTGAGGGAAAAGCATGAAATCACAAGGAGTCTTGGTATGGAGACATAGCAGTTGATGATATAGCAATGTTTCCCACTGAAAAATGTCCAACAGGTCAGTATATATTTAATTTCATGTCCAATATAGTTCATGCTCATTACATGCTTGTCTGTAGTTCATCTATCCAATACACTTTCGGCAAAACATTGCTCTGTACTTTGAAGTTGTCATTCAATAAACATGTTAGCACAAGAGGTTGTATAAGCAGCACAGCACATATTTGCATTAATTTTCTTTTTCATTTAAGATTGTGGCGATCCTACCCCTGAAGCTGGCGTTGCAAATCCAACAGACATCAAAATCGGATCTGCTGTGCAAATATCATGCAAAATTGGTTATGAAATTGCAGGAAATTCATCAATTATTTGCTTAGTAAATGGTTCCTGGAGTGACAGGCCAGAATGCCAACCAACAGGTAAATAATATTTGAATAATAATAGAGGATAAGTAATCATTTTGATAAAACATATGGAAACATAACATACTCTTTATGATATAGTTATATGCATATGACTGAGAAGCTTTCGAATAAGGAACAACTTGCATTTCGCACTAGAATGAATTGAGGGTACACTGCCACATGCGATTGAGGTATGAACATATTTGAACATTTTTGCACTAAAATGAATTGAGTGTATCTCTGCTATGAGCTCAATGATAGGTATAAACATAATTTAGGTATTTGTTCATCTTGCACTAAAATAGTTTGAATGTACTGTACCACTGCTACGTGCTGAATGATAGGTATGGACATGATTTACATAACTGTTCACGTTGCACTAGAAGGAAGTAAATGTATCACTGCTACGTGCTACATGTATATAATAGGCATGAACATAATGTACATACTAGTAGTTGTTCATCTTGCACTAGAAGGAATTGAGTGTACCACTGCTACGTGCTCAATGACAGGTATGACCATGGTTTACATAATTGTATATCTTGCATTAGAAAGAATTGAGTGCTACGTTTCTAAATGATAGGCTTGAAGATGATTTACATAATTGTTCATATTGCACTATGAGGAACTGGATGTTCCACTGCTACTTGCTTAATGATAGGTATGAACATAATGTACACATTGGATCCTTTTGCACTAAAATGCCTCGAGTGTACCACTGCTACCTGTTCAATAATAGATATGAATATGTTTTAAATAGTCAATGAAAGTTATATCAAGGGAAATACTTTTTTTATCAGACTGCATGATGCCGAACTTCGACAGTGCAATAATTATAAATACTTCAGAAGGCACTACATACAACGTGACAGCAAAATTGTCTTGTGCAGTTGGCTTTACGTTGATTGGCAATGCATATGTCACTTGTCAGGCGGATGGGAACTGGTCAACGCAACCGAACTGCGTCATCAACAGTATTTATTTCACGTTTACATAACTCTAAATATCTTATCTTGTGAAATATTTTAATTCAGTACGTATACTGTCAATTTAACAAACGAGAAAATTTACTTTCTAGGGTTTGGCTAGTACAATCTTTTTATTGACGCTTTTATTATTTACTTCAGTTTACTTAGTACTTACAAAAAACTGAATTATGTTAAAATAATTCCATTAGTTCTTTGAAACGTCATATTTATCAGGCATGGTTGTCTTTTAAAGTGTTTCTCGATTTAGTTTCATTTGAACACTCATAACTGCACAATAGAAAGCACGTTCGTTTATGAATAATTCGTAATCGATTTCATTAAGTGTCGTTTATTTGTTTTAATTCCAGACTGCGGTGATCCGACTCCAGAATCAGGAAATGTTGATAGCACAGACTTTCAGTATGGCTCAGTTATTGAAGTTAAATGCGTTGAAGGGTACAAAATCAATGGAAATTCTTCAATAATATGCCAAGCAAATTCTACATGGAATAACATTCCAGTTTGTGACCAGATAGGTAGGTCAGTTGCAATGGTTTCAAACATAATTGTTCCGAATATTCATGATCACACACATCTCGCTGCCTGTATGAAGCATAATATACGGTGGTAGTAATTCACCGGATGTACCTCCGCTTTCGACTCAAATATAGTCCGTATTAGTACATAGTGACATTTTCATGGTTTTTAAGCCAAAAATAAGCTTTGTTTGTGCTTGTTTGTAAAGAGTTGTTTAAAGCCACCATATGTGCTTCCAAAGTTATGCTGTAAATGCAGTGTAAAATTGAAGTTAGAGTAGGTATTTCCTGATTTCTACCTACGCAGTATTTGCATTTTTATCATGTTCCTCAGTCACATGATTTCCTTGCATTATTGTTAACCCAATATTTCTGGTATTTATTGGTTGCGTATCTATAGATCTTCAAGAAGAAGTAGGGACCTCCTTGCCAGAGATGTTAAGGTCGCTGACTTCGAATCACTTGTCCCTTACCGATGTGGGTGTGATCCGCACTCGGGGCATTGAATTCTTCATGTGAAGTAGCCATCCAGCAAGCTTACGGAAGGTCTTTGAGGTGCCCGCCCATGATGAAATAATTCATGTAGGGCACCTGGAGTCTTCCTCCACCTCAAAGCTGAAAAGTCGCCATATGACATATAATTGTGTCAGCGCAACGTTAAACCCAACAAAAACAAATTCAAGAAGAAGGTAGTTTCACATGAAAGAAAAAAGGCTTGAAGTGCTGGTAAAAAGATGTTATACATTGTTTGTTTACGTAGAAAATGTTAGCAAGATATTTGGTACCGTTTTACCTGTATCGCTTCCTATCTCGGTTTCAGAGTGTGAAACTATTAATATCACAAACGGACATTTTGATACAGCACTCGGAACGACTTTTGGAAAAACTGCTACACAGTCCTGTGACACCGGTTATACCCTTTCGGGAGATGAAACAGTCACATGCCTTGAAGCTGGTTGGAATGGTACTATTGCAACGTGTACCATCGTTGGTATGTAATTACTTTTGTATATATAATAACTTTAGTTGTCCTTATAAAACGCGCGGTTAAACTTAATCATTACTAGAGTAAGTTAGCCATGACACTCTTTTTCTCCAAACAATCATTTCCTCACTACTTTTTCTAAAGTTCTTGTGAGTTTATTTCGTGGGTTCGAGCACCACTGGGGTCACGACAACGCCCTCTCATATGACACCAATACTGGCTTTTCCAGGAAGCGGACTCGAGAGTGATTCAAATAAACTTAAAGTTTTCATCACAATCGATATTAGTATAAACTAAACTAAATACATGAACGTTTGATTATTTGTATTTTAACGTGCTTTTGTGAATTTCCTTTTTAAAAAAGATGACTGTAATTTCAGCAAGGATATTATTAAATCTTCAAAGGAATATCCGCTTCGCTTAAGATTTCGCTCACAGCCAGTTTAGCTTCTGTAGGTCGTTGAAATGAATTTACGTCTTTTAGAGTATTTTTTAACTTCTATGGATAATAGTCTTCATGATGAAAAACTGTTTCAGAATATTTCTGGTACATATTTAGCATAGCAGGTTGTTTCAGTTGTATCTTCAAGAACATTGTAATAAATCCAACATCCTATTTTTCTGTATTATGTCAGAGTTTATATAAACCTTTGAAAAAAGAGTAAATAAAATCTGTCCTTTGAAAGTGTAGTATGTTATCAAGCCAAATGATAGTAGACACGGTTTGAATGAGTCTGTTCATGAGAGGATATGGCAAGTACAATATCCCTGACGCCCCCTAGCACCAGCTTAAGCGGAATTCTATTACATAGATATTGAATGGACACCATGATGCCAGTGAACCAGAAAATATAAGAACACTGAATCCAAGTATGTGGAGAATTTTACTGCAGCCAAACAACACTTAAAACTATTGATGCGATAGTAGTCGATTCATTTTGCCTAAGCAGCGTGTTTTGGTTTTGTTTGAAGAATGCCAAAATTGTTTTGACAAGATGATATTTGTGATAGCTTGATATTCCGCTTTGTACGCAAGGAGTGCAAACAGTCAATTTTAAACGGCCTTCAGTATAAAAAATCATTATGTCCTATGAATTTTTAACAACGCATGTATAGCCGTTATTTCCAGTCGAATCTATCAGGGTCGTTGACTTCAAACCACTTGCCCCTCACTAATTAGGGTTCTAAGCACCGTTTGGAATCCAGCTGGCTTTCGAAATGTCTGTGGTTCTACCCTGGTACTTCGAGGCACATCAAAAGTTTGAGAAGTCGCCATATCACCTAAATAGTGTCGGTGTGACTCTTAACCTCACCCCACATACAAAAATGTAACCCATCAAGATATATACCGGAAATATTTTACTTCACATAAAGCAAAATTTCTTTTCATGTTTTCTTTCAGACTCAGTTGCCAGTGCTCTAGTCGTAGTTTATGCTATGGTTCCAGTTATTGTAATAGTTCTTACCTTAGTTTTATTATTCGTTATTTGGAGGTAAGTTGTTTAAGTATTAGAAAGTTAATGTACATATCACACTAAGTACAAGTTTATATTTAGAATGGATTTTATTTTTCTTGTACGTTGATAAATAGTCAACTTATCGGTTATTCCAATGAGTAAGGCTAGATTTGGCAACAGCTTCTATGCATTTTCTTTATTGATTCATCATGGTATGATGCCACGTCTAGAACTAAAGTTAAAATATTCACACGTCTGTTTATTTCTGAAAATAACTTGAAGTTATTTCAAGTCGAATTCTAAAGGATGTCTGCTTAGTTATGTATTTGATCCCGTGGTTTAATTAACAACGCACAGTGAAGCCGCAACATCTACTTAGAAGTCAGTCACGGTGTATCAATACCAATATGACCGCCCGATGAAAAAGCTGGTAATATATCAGTGAAGCATTTCTTCTATACATACAATTTATACTACACAGCCTTTTGGAATACAAGAAGTCAGGAAATTAACCTAAATGATATAGCATACTTTCTGTGTTCAAACAATTATGTTTTGACATTTATCTTGAATGTCTTGTGAAAGACTTAAACAAGTTCTTTTTTAGTTTGTGTAGTTCTAATATATTATATTATATATCATTTAGAAAAAGACATATACAGTGTGCACAAGCAAAAGATGCAAAACACAAATCCGGAGAAAATCCGACAATTCAATATGCGAGTGAAACAAACAGTGGACATGGTCTCAAACACCAGATCAATGTATCAGAAACATCGGAATCAATACCACCAGACGAAGAATATTCTTTTATAACAGAACATAATAAAGTGGAACCAACAGATACCATGTACTACAACACATTTGATAATATATGTAAAGTTGAAAATGATGTAGAAAGTCAATATGATCATACAAATGACATATCGAAGTCGTTTTCAGATAATATATATTCGCATATATCTAGAAACAAACCTGGCATACAGGACGGGACAACTTACGATACAACATCTTGTCAAAACTCTGGAAATGAAGCCTTGAACACCAAAGCACAAACAGAAGATGATAGTTATAGTCACCTTAATATAGAAGGTCTAAATAAAGCAATACATCAGAAACCTCAAACAACAACTCAAGATGAAGAATCTGAATACGCAAATACATCAGGAAACATCGATGCCGTAGAAACTGAACAAAAAGATGACTTTAATGTGAAAGAAGGGAAAATGAAAACAAAAACTGTTGAAAAAGAAGTAAACAGTCATGATGAAGATTGTGAATATTCTAATGTAATTAAAAGACCTGGAAGTATCGAAAGTACAGGAGAGTAAACTGTCTGATATGAACAGCCAGTTTGATACATTACATTACTAACGCTGACAAAGATACTGCTTAATTTTGGAAGAAGGAGAAAAATGTGATGAAACATTATTTGCCACAATTACATTTTGTAAGAGAATACATTTTCTACATTAATGCATATGCCGTATAATTATCTTCATTTTTCAGACAATTGGCTTTAAATTTGATATTTGCACAAACAATACTATGTATTTCTTCATTTCTATCTCCCAACTCATTTTACTCGTAAGATTATATTTATAATGTTTTTCCACATCACGTAAGTAGTGGAAATCAAATAAATAAATAAATGTTTTATCTTATATGACATTTAATATGAATATTTTTCTACGAGAAAAAGCGCCCGGCGGAACTGCCGACCATGCTTCTTCATCACGACAACGCATTGTCACATCGTGCGGCAGCTACTCAGGAAGTAGACGAGTGTTCGTTTGATGTTCTGGAGCATCCCTCACACAGCCCGGATTTAGCGCCGTGCGATGTCTTCCTCTTCCCAGCGCTGAAACATGTTCTCCGCGGACAGCAGTTCGAGGACATTGACGAACTTCCCACAGCCGTTCAGTCGGCAATCTCCTCACTTTCGAAGGAAAGTTACAGTAGCGCATTCACTACCTGGGGCAAGAGATGTAAAAAGTGCATCTCCTTTAGCGGTGAATACTTTGAAAAGATTAACATTTGAAAAAAACCTGTCAGATGGTACGTCGTTCGAGGCCGTTGTTCAAAGACATAACATTGTCAACTTGATGACGTTAAATGACGTTGGGCCGATATTCCGATGATGGGTATTGTTGACTACAATTATATTTGTGATATGTGAATTTAAGTGTGCATTGTTATACAGACTCAGAATTGTCCATAGTATCACAGAACGAAATTTCATGTAAATATATTGAATAGTAAAGAATTGGCAACACTTTTCCGGATACTTTTGAACACCCCTCATACATCCATTTGTTTCAATATTGGATAAAATGATAAAAGAAATCTTAAAGATACTCATCAGAATATTATTATACAACTCTTTGCAAAGACATAATGAAACTCCTGTAGATTTCAAAATTGCATTCCTTCCTATTTATTTTAATCCCGTGTAAAACAGATAAATATAGTGGTATTACATATTTTACATTTGTCATATTTATAAGTTTTGTAAATAAGGCCAGTGGTAGATGTATTCTTTTAAAGAGCTTTTAACATGATATTAATGATGCATGCTAGATATCTGTATAGTCGCAACTGACTCTAAAGCAAAAATCAAACCGTCTGTTAGTTTGGAAACAACGGCAAAAAGTATGCAGTTATAGATTACTGAGTTTATCTATGAAATGGTTTAAGTTTAATTTGTCATATCATAGCAGGTAAAGCTACTGCTCAAAGTAAGAGATACAACAGACTATAACATCTTTCTCGATGACAGGAAAAAGTATTTGTGAAATATCAATCTTTATGATTTTTGTTCTGTTAATATAAAAGCATTGTATATTGGATTTAATTGTCTCACGTATACTACTTGTTCATGATTTCAAGTTTGCATATGCACAAGTCATTAAAAGCATCTGTATAAGTCTTTGCTACCTCGAAAACTTTCAGTAATTTTTCAGTTATTTTACAGCCAAATCTGCGCTGAACAAAGACCACCCTGTTTTTAAGACCTCTGGTTTTGTTTGCTGTATTAACATTTACATTGTATTTTAATTATGTGCATAAAAAACACTTGCTTAAGGCCACCTTTGCTCTCCAAGGGTTGTTTATATTTACGTATTGACTTTTAAGAGTTGTTTTGTCTTAAATTATATGTTTAACATCTTATGAAATATTAGAGAGCGACTTTTTAAATATGTTAAATTTTCAGCATTCTTTACAGGAGCATTTATCTGAAATGTATATGTATCTGCATATGGAGAAAATAAAACAAACACACAGTTTTCGTTTTTAATAGTGTAATTATTATCAATTATGTTTTTTACCATTGCCCAGCTAAATTTCTATGATGAACGTGTCCATCTTTCAGTTTGGACAGAACCATTATCTGTTAAAATGTGTACTTACCAAAAAGAAACTGAGTAAATGGCGAACAATGTAGATCATGATCAGACTGCACGGATGCAGATAATGATTAAAAACCAGCATCTGCCTGAAATTCAGTTTGCTTTGATATCTTAGTTCGTTTCAATTGTGCTATTTTATGAAAAGCAATGACGCTTAAACAATATAATTATTCATAATAATGACAAAGCTAAAACTAATCTAACTGGTTAAATATATGATAAGTATAGAAAATCAAAAATACTTACAGTGGATTTATAATACGTTTCTGCAGGATTGAATGATACTTCATTAGATGCTGGGTTCCCGACAAGTGGTAGGGCAGTTTAACTGGTGA
This sequence comes from Mercenaria mercenaria, assembly GCF_021730395.1. NCBI lineage: Eukaryota > Metazoa > Mollusca > Bivalvia > Venerida > Veneridae > Mercenaria > Mercenaria mercenaria. The sequence goes on along the minus strand of NW_026461686.1, from coordinate 32,835 downwards.
TAACTGACAAAACTAATATCAGAACAGGGACAAAGATCAAATTGGAATAGTAATATTAGAAAAACGTATATCCCCAAAACGAAACCTTTACATGTAGGACATGAATTATTCAAATTAATTTTATAGAAATTCCTGTTTAAAAAGATGGTTATAACAGAATTAATTTACTTTAGAATGGTACAGCCGTCATCTGGATATATACATATATTCATAATTATTTACTACAAATACGACAGTGGTATAGCTCGATTTCGATTTCAGTAGCGTATTCTTTTCATAATGGGACGGCCTGTTAGGTAACGTTTACGAATATGTATGAATATGGATAATAATAACAAATTGTTTGACTGATGATTTGATGAAGTATGTATAACATTGTAATGTTTATTTATTGTGTGGGTTCGTATCAACAGAGTTGCGTAACTTTTAGTAAGTATTTCATGGAAGTATTTCAAATCCATAACAACTTTATATCAATTAATACATTCTTATGTATGTGGGAAATAGATAAAAATGAAATATATTGCAGTCCTATGCGTATTGTAATATTTTCTTGCAAACAATAATACACTAATTATGGAATACATAACCAATGCGTTGTATACATATGCAATTGAAGCTTATCATTGTAACTGTGAACCTTGCTTCCAAGAATCTGCTAGCACAGCTGAGGGCAGATAAAGCGCGTGAATTGTATTTTGCACTGAACCGAGATTTACATGACCAATATGGTGTTAATATCATCATTAGTCATTAAAACAGGTATATCGCAATAATCAGCAATAGACTGTATAAATAAAGTATAATTTATTTTTCTACGTTGGATTAAGTGTACTGGAACAAAACATTGATGACTATGTGTAGATATAATCATTTTTGAATACCTAGAATTACGTTTTTAATGGGTGTTTTCTGATAATTGACCGGTCTTCTAACTGAATACCCTAATTATTGCACTGGGGAATGTCGTTGTTCGGAGCCGGGTGGCGTTAAATGGGAATTTTCCAGCGTATATTAACATGTTTATTGCCACCAAACTTAGCATACAGCAGACTTTTATTAAGTTCTTATAATAAAATCTGGAAAGTAGATCCTCGGAAGCACGAGACAAGGCAAACAGTGAAATTGCAGACTCGGTTTGATTGAGTCTGTTCATGAGCAGTAATGGAGAATGCAACACTCCACGCCCCCTAGACCGGCTTAAGGCAGTATTCAATCTTCAAATCTAAATGAGTTGAAATCAATGATCCCAAGTGACCAGAAAATATATAACAACACTGCAATGAGGTCGGGCGATTTATTACGGCCGCACAACAGCACTTAACACACACTGTTGTGAAGTAAATAAAATCTGAGAAAGTAGATCCCTCGGAAGCATCGAAAAAGGTCAAAGTGAAAATCGCAGACTCGGTTTAGATGAGTCTGTTCATGAGCATAATGGAGAATGCACATGCCACGCCTAGCACAGCTTAAAGAGTATTCAATCTTCAAATCTAAATGAGTTAATCAATGATCCGGAAGACCAGAAAATATAACACACTGAGATAGTTTTGCTTTGCTGTCAAGGCAAATATATTAATGTCGGTGTCATTAAAAATAGAAAAATGATTTTTGCACAATAAAGCAAGTATAAAACGAGATATTGCAGTGAACTTGATATGAAGGTCGTATACATGGCCGATATTATATTTAATGCAGCTTTGGCCAAGACCATGCCCACCGTTACCACAGTAAAGGAACAGCTTCCGGTCAAAAAATTAAGTTAATAATTTGTTCCGGTTAAAATCTGTACAGATGATGTTTTAGTTTGTGATTGTATTTGGGGCTGCTGATGACAAGGTCAACGGTGCCGATGATTTAGACGAAATAACTTCATTTCGAAATACATTATTGCGATGAAAAAGAAAAGATTAGTAAATACCAAGACTGTCCGAATAAAAACCTGATACAATAAATTAATAATTTTCTTCAGGGCGACTTTAATGTTTTACATATACTTATACTATAAGGTAGAGAAATAAATAAAAACAGATCAAACGACAACCACAAATAGTATCAAATATGACAACGTTATCATCTTCAACAATGCGAACTAGCAGTATCGTATATCATCTCCTGGTATGGATAAAAGAGGTTTTTAATTTTATTCGTTATAGATTGAGCACGCTTATCGTCAAAAATTAGCCATGAAAACTTGCACGAATTTAAGGAACTGTACATTAACTTACGGTTTGATTTAATATTTTTGTTGAGAATAAACAAGTTTTAACAGAACATAATCGTTTGAGTTTGAAGTCAGTTTTTTTTCTTCGTTAAATTTCTATAAAATTTCAGTTACCAATTAATAAGCTACAATATGTGTCAAAAATATAGTGGTTCGTACACAAAATGTATAACATTAAGATATAGTGACGATCTAAGGCGCGTCTTACAAAACCTTTTAAAATATTCATACCATAACAGTTTGATAATATCATCGTTTTCCTGTATTTCTGCAGCGCAGAAAGGCAGGTCTCTGCTGGCAGTTTACATTTCAGTTCCTTGTGGTCTTGCTGTCATAGTATTGTTAGTTTCAGCATTGTTTATTATTCGCAGGTAAGTAAGATAAAGTCAGATTTTAAGACTACTTAACCACCAAATGAATGATTAACAGTTCATTATTTAGCATCTATAAAGCAGACCACGTAGCTGAGGTTGGACAGTCCCGTAACAAATCCTTTTTAACCATTTGTTCCACTTACACTACGGAAAAGGTATAACTATCATTCTAATATGCCTGTCTCTGTTAAAAGACACTTACGCTAGAATGACGTCACGATAACGTGCGGCGACGTCAAAGTTTATGTTGCGACCAAGAAAGAGCGCTTCTATATTTTATCTACTGTTTTAGATTAAGGGCATATTAGAATTGAAATGATTAATAGCAAAAGCGTGTTTTAACACTATTTACACACTCGGGCGGTAATACGTCGTACGAAAAATCGTAAAATTATTACGCCCGACGTAAAACCGCCCATCGTGCATAAATAGTGTTAAAACACTCTTTTGCTATAAATTATTTCTTAAATGTGTTATTACTGTGATTGTTCCAAAGAGGAAATGACAACTAATTCAAGCATGTTTTTCTAGGGGTGAAGTTGTAGCTTGTTAATCACGATCGCATATAGACCATTTTAATTAATTGGAATAGGTTTGAAACTTGCATTAAACTCTATAAAATATCAAATATATATCCATTTAGTAACAAGTTTTATACCAGTATTTTTTCTTTGTCTCATGTAGACATAGACGTACTAAAACGATTCAGGATTCCAGGAAGGAAACAAATTTGGCTTTCGTAAATCAGGCCAATACATGCCTCACCACTGGAACTGAAAAAGCAGACTACACAAGCGGTGGTCTACATGCATCTGAATATCAATATTCTACTATCATGTTAGAAAAGCACACAGCCAAAAGACCTTCAGAATTGTTATGGCACTTAAAAAGCAGATAACCCAGAGCGAAATAACATATCAGCAAATATGCATGCCTACAGTCATTTAAAGATTAAACCGAATACATTAAAGGACACAACTTATTCACACATGTCAGAAAACAAACGAGGAAAACTCAGAATCGACCAATACTGCATATTCACAAGTTTCAAGAGTAAATGTTTTAAAGCAAATAACTGAAACGATAGATGAGCCTAACAACGAATAAAACAAGCTGCAGAAATTTAAATGGAAAACTGCCTCAGAAAAGAAAGTTCAAGATGATAATAGAGACTCAAAGTATGAACATGTGGTAGCAGGTGCAAGAAAAGGCAAGAAAAAACATCAAAAAGATAGTTACTTACACTTGAATGACATGCTATCTGGTGGGAATGTTCCAGTTTAAATGCATTTAAATGCAATACAAGTAATTAGACCACTGCTGGAAATGAATTATGTATTATATGAGAGGCAATATCAACAGAACTGTGAACAAGTTTTTCACTTGAACCATTACAAACAGAATAATATTCAGGTATAAGACCATGAACTCAATATCTAAATATATGTATCACATTAAGTAAGACACGTGCTTTAAAATACACAAATTAGTTTATTCCAGATATATGCAAAATTTCTTAAAACAATAGACATACGCAAATAAGTAACTTAAATTACATTACAGACAATGTTACATGTATAACAAAGATAAAGATATATTTTGATTGTATTCTATTATTTGAAATTCAATTATGTATTAATAAAATGAAATAAACAAATATAAAAAAGATATAAGGTTGACTATGTATAATTAATATTATGTGCTGATCTCACACCAAGAGGGAGAGCACAGGAAAGTAGCTTGAAAAGCACTTATTTCGAATAGACTTTTAAAAGACATTTGTGAATGAAGTTGAATAAGTATGGTATGATAAATTTGCAATTTCTTAATGTATCTGTCACAGCATTAGATACAAACGTCAAAATTAATAAAATCAAATCGACAGGCTACGCTAAAGAGAGCCTCCAAGTGTCCGAGCCTGAGTGAATGCAAAACGTAAAGCGAATTAAGGTCTTCACATTATAGCTTTCCTGCAGATAATTAATCTTTATCAACATAAAATAGTTAGTAGATAATAAAAAACAAAGACAAATATCAAGCAGGGAATGCCACGTACCATGGTCGCAGCCTCCCAAACGAACTCAGCACGCAGGTGCACCCACAACACACATAACATACACACACAAGCAACACACGAGGACAAAACGAACAACAAAGACAAAATGGGACACCGCTTGGACGGTCAGTGGCAAAACACCATGGGAGCTTAACGGTTTATGGTGCGCACCCAACCTCACTCTTACCCCATCATGTTCAAGACACGGGACAGTGTAAATAAAGTAATCCCTCCAGGTGAATCTCTAACACACGTAATGGAAACAAAAAAGGCATGGCATGTAAAACACAAAAATAAAACTTCTTATATTTGCGGACCAGAAATGCAAACTATTAAAAAGAACACATTCATGCCGTCAGTGTGAATCTTAATGAGAAAGCATGGCAAAAGACGGTAAACCTATTCTGAATTTTATATGATATTAAAGTATCTATACCACAGAAAAATTCTTTCTATTAATATGGAATATATTATTATGTTATTAGTTCCAATCCCCCTCAACGGCGCCCTAATACATGTGTTTACCCGTTAAATAAAAACAAAATATTCATCATTAATTTTGTAACTTTTGAAAATGTGTACAGGTTGTAAAATGGATGGCATCTTTGCGTAATTAGATTTTGTTGAAAATTTCAAACAAGTGTCTTCTTAACAACATACTTATCTAAACATTTGGGAAATTCCATAAATCTTATCTTTGTATCATTAAAGGTTCTGCCTTAAATATTAAGGGATGTTAGAGCTTTCAATTTATTAGTAATGTATCATTCGGCAAGAGTTCTGCACATTTTTTGCCTAGTATTCTGTATCACCATGTCATGTAAATATGTATTATTTCTTGCATTATATACTTATATCAAATGTAATAAGTTTCGAGTTAATTGAATTAATCAATTATCCTGGTCTTGGTATATATTGTATTAGTTAACAAAAAATGAGTATAGATATGTCAAGACTACACAAGTTTTGCAAAAGGGTTGGATATTTCCAAACACATGATAGAAAAAAACTATACGAATGCGATATTAAACGACATTAGAAAGTTGGCCATGTCGGACTTTTTTAACAAGTTAGGGCTCTGTTCATAGTAGAGGCAGCCGTAGACTGCCTCCTTTTTCTGTAATATTCAACATAATTTTCTCTCGTTTCTATAGTAATTAGCACAGAGCATAGATTAAGCCAGTAAAATATAATAAGAATATTTATAATCATACAATTAAGGAGCTTGTTTATATACAAGTTTCCTTTACATCACTACTTCACTACTTCACCGACGACCGGATGTTGTTGCGATAAGATGATAATTGATTTGCAATATTGAATAATTTTATACTTTGTATATTGGTTAAAGCAATTATATGATATAAACTTCCTTATTAGCCAGCCGTGAATATGAATATACCATGAAAATAAAATGATGATTTAGGAATTGGTGTGTTTATTTGTTCGCAAACCACAATGGAATGACACGTTTGTGAAATTATTTCATTAGAAGTCTTTAAGTTCGTGCTAATATTCATAAGTGATATACAGTCTTGTTTAGATGAAACTGAAATCATGGATAATAAACATCATATCGTTGTCTGAATTTAAAAGTGTTTACAAAATTGAGAAAAGTATGAAATGGCTTATGATACATATTTGAGACTTCTGTGGATACTATCGTCTATTTACAAATCTTCAGGTACGTATTTTAAACCAAAGTTCGACTGGTAAAAATATGATAACAGAACTTCTATTTGGTGAGGTCCATAATAACATACTCATAACATAATAGATGAATCATTGCTTTATGTAGCAGTACTTAAGATAGACGGATTTAGCTGTTATGTCGGATTAACTGCCGAGTTATTCTGAAATAAGGCATTATGTAGCAGTGCGTTAAATAGATAAAATTTTGTTATCTTTGATTAATTTCAAGTTAGTTTTTGAAGCATTAAATAAGAAATTATCTTTCATTTGACTGCCGGGTGTTTTTCTGGCGCAAGACTTTAGGTAGCAATGCTCTAGAAACATAAGAAAGCCCAGTTATTTTTGACTGACCGCTGGGTGTTTTCTGAAGCAAAGCTTTAGGTAGCAGTGCTCTAGAAACATAAAAAAGCCCAGTTATTTTTGACTGACCGCTGGGTGTTTTCTGAAGCAAAGCTTTATGTAGCAGCGCTTAAGACAGATAAATTAAGCTGTTATCTTTGTATTAACTACCGGGTGGTTTCTGAAGAGTGGCTTTTTTTAGCATTGTTTTAGACGGTTAGATAAACAGTTATCTCTGATTGACTGCCGGGTGGTTTTTCAGAAGCATGTCTTTATTTAGCAGTGCTTTAGAGAAATAAATTATGCTGTTATTTTTCTTTGAATGATGAGTGTTTTTCTGAAACATGGCTTTCTGTAACAGTGTGTTAAACAGTTATCTTTGATTGTCTGTTGGGTGTTTTTCAGAAGCATGGCGTTATGTAGGAGTATTGTAAACAGAAAAATAAAGATGTTATATTTGATTGGCTGCCATATGTTTTCTGAAGCATAGTTTTATGCGGCAATGCGTTAAATATAAAAAAATATTTTCGGTGACTACTGGCTGTTATTCTTTGACTGGATATGCACTAATAGCTTTTTATGTTTACTGGATGAGTCAACATATACATTTTTAAAGGAAAACGGGGTGTAAATTGGGAAAAGCTACACAAAAAAGAGAAATAGGTAAACCCATTTAACGTACCCTTTTGCTTCCTGTAAACATTCATAGTGTCTGTTTTAAAAAGGTCTTATTCACCCTACATGTATAGATAATTATATTTTGCATTTAAAGACAATTTGATATGCTCTTAAGTTTAGGTCCAGACGCATACTATGAATGAAGTCCTGTTCAGCATGACAATGGTGTATTTACTTATTGGTCGACTCCCTATTTATTTTGAAATAGGGCAAATCTTAAAAAAAAGGGAACCTTTCAATGTTTGTTAGACAGAATAAAACTGATAGATAAATGCTTTGAAATATTGCGTAATCTAAGGTACAAACCTGTTGAAACAAAAAATCAATAGGATATGAATACGAGATACCTATATCATACGTATTATATTTTTTTTGGCGGCGAGGATGATAAAGGGTCGAAAGGTTGAGCGAACATAGAATTACGGTATATGATATGGATTTTATTAAGTTTTGTTGAAACATGCAACCACCTTCTCTTAAAACAAACACCTAAATGGTATAGTCCCGAGATCTTTCTCGTTTTATGCACGTTTGAAACAGAAATATAGAAGAAAAAACCGCCTTTTAAATTTACTCACTTTAGGTCCCTGGCAACACTTTATCGGTTTAATTTCATTTTATGTCAAAATATTGTCTCAAAGTATATAAATCCAATGTCACACACCTATCCCTTTCATGCCATAATATAATAAAAAAGCATAAGGTAAAGCCAATATTGCAGTTCTTCATTTGTTTTGCGATACACCTTTTATTTTTGGTATAAAGCATTTTCTGTGAAGTTGATGAATTGGAATATGCCAAAGTCCAATTAAATTCCAAAGATATAACAGTCCACTCTAGCATCAGTATACCACGCGACCTAAATGTCGAAACGCAAGCTTACCTTAAATTAGTATATTTCTTGTAGCTAATGAAGGAACGATGAAACATTACCCTGCCCTAAGACCTGGCCTCAGTACAAAGTGTGCCATCACTGGCTACATTTTAATAAACAAGGAACATGCGCAAAGAAGGTAGTCCAGGGCAGTGCTGGTGAACTACCTCTTATCCGTCTAGAGATAAGAGTCATTATCTATTTAATTTTAGATCGAAGCATATAGTTTGTCATTTTTTTTATTTAAAAGGAATTGAAGTCACCTTAAAAGGGTCAGCGTCACTGTGCTACACTAAGAAGGATTTTTCTTTACTTTTATCTAACCCTTATATATTACAAAAAGATAACTTCATTAATATACCAACGGTGTACGGCAGTCACGGCGTATGGCAGTCAACTTACTTTGCCTATACGAGTAGTAACTATAAAGCAAAGTATTCAGAAAGTTTAAAGCTGCAAGTGCATTTTCGGCTTTTGCTTTTTGCAGATTTATCGTGTTTAATGCATTACAAATATGAATAAAAATCGAAAGGTGTTCATCTGACCCTGGTCAAATGGTAAAAAATATAACAATCCAAATATAGGTCAAGGGTAGTTATAGAAAACAGTTTAAATCTGCAACTGGTACAAAGTTGTATACATCCAAAACATGCAGAAATACCGACGGTAAGAACCTCTGAAAATGCGGAATGTAGACAACATAATAAAGGAAAACATAATTTTGGAGTCCCCAATCCTTCAGAAGATAGTATTTCTACAACAAGCAGATGTCAGGAAAAGTAAATTATTTTAAGAAAATATTTCCTTTAAGAATTATTTTATTTTAAACCTACCTTTCTGTTGTGGTAGCTATTTTTGGAGTAAAGGCCCTTCGGGTTAACTTTGAACTGTGATTACAGGCATACAGAATTCCCGAGGTAACTTGAAAAGTTTCTAGTCTAATGCCATATAAACTTATTTGTTTGTTTTTTTTATTTTCATTTTGTTTCATTTGAAAAGAGCGATTTTACTCAAATTCACATAATAAAATTTATTAATATATTATAATACTCCTGTGCTTGTTTTTCATTTAACTGAAAACAATATTTTACTGAAAGAACAGCAAAGTTTAGATATTGCATCGTATGCCAACTGCAGTCTTACATAAAACAAACAAAAGAAGATGTTTGTATATTTGAAACCTTTACGATTTAAACAATTGATATAAGTATTTAGTTTTCAATAGAACCAGTGATGTGATGTGATATGTGAAGATGACTGTTTTTAACTTCCTGAATAGTTTTGAATATTATAGCAAACATATAAATGGGAGATTTAAAGTGTATTTTATGTGCGCTTGTCTTTTTCTTTGCATATAATGGAATGCTCGGTAAGTAGAATTGTTATCAAATAATAGTAAAGTAAGCTAGTTATATAAATTTTATTTAATCTAGCTCTAATTCAATATAAATTGGCATTATTTAGAATTTTCGTGTTCAAGTTTGTAAAAGCAATAACAATTTGAAAGATGCCATAGACACAATAAAAACATTTTTCAATGTAGACATATGTACATGTGTATCACGTAATACCATGTTTTGAATAAAATAATGTCTGTATTGAACAATAACATCTGCGTCAATATTTCGCCCAATAGCCATAGTAATATTTAACTCCCTATTCTCATGGTACGAAAATGGTATCTTTGGTGGCTGAGTTCAGCCATGGCGTGTTGGCGGGGCGAAAACACAAAAACTCGACAAAAACCTAATTTGTCCAGTTTCCGCGTTGGCGAGGCGAAAACACGATACATTTTACGCGAAACTCGACGTGTAAAGAGCGCCGACACGACAAATTTTTCTTTCGAGTTTTCGTGTTGGCGGTATAAATATCGTGTTGGTGCCCTTTATTTGTCGTGTTTCCGTGTTTTCGCACTGCCGACACAAAAACACGAATACACGCCAAATACTTTTCAGACATCAGTTATAAAATGTACAATTATTCTGAAGCCAGTGGTAAAGGGTTTAAGAAGCATTTATCTTTCTAGTCTAACGAACCGTCAATTCACAATATCTTCGCTGAAATACTGAGTAGAGATATCAACATTAAAAAAAATAGAAATAAAAACAAAATAAACAGTCAAAAAGCACAGATTTGGTCATTATAAAATATGCTTTTAATATTCTAGTAAGAAATTGCTTTGATACATTATCAGAAAATACATTAACTGCTGATGAGGAGTAAATAGCCAAAAGTAATTAGTTTGATATCTAACGTTCGTCTTTCGATATTTATATGTAACAAAATGGTATTAGGCCGAAATATACATAAAATATAAGTTATCTTTTTTATTCTTAAACTTATATCTTTCACTTGTTTTTGTATATTTTGCATGCAGCTATGATGTGTTCAGTTAATAATTGTTGTGATCATTTTTAACGGAAGACGCCAAAACGAAAACCCAAACACTGGACAAATAAGGTATTTGTCGTGTTTTTGTTTCGGCGGGGCAAAAACACGACAGCACGAAAAACAAATGGCGCCAATACGACATACATATTCATAAACGCCAACACCAAAACTCGTCAGATAAATTTGTCGTGTCGGCGCCCTCTAAACGTCGAGTTTTTGCGTGAACTGTGTCGTGCTTTTGTGTTTTCGCCCCGACGATACGACGACAAGAAAACACGAAAAATTAGGTTTTTGTCGAATTTTCGTGTTGTCGTGTTTTCGCCCCGCCAACACGAAATGGCAGAGATCAGCCACCATAGCTATCAGAAGCTGTGTTGTATTTCCGACACATGCATGAGTTATTTAACAAATAATCAAGGCCTTCGAGTTGTTTATCGTCTGATTTACCACGGTTCAGAGTTCAGATGCGTAGGGATTGAACCACGAGGGCGTTAGCCCGAGTGGTTAAATACTGAAGCATCTGAACCAATGAACCGTGGTAAATTAGACGATAAATAATAAGAAGGCCTTGATTGTTATCATTCTGACATGCTCATTGATATGTTTTGATAAATATTATACTGGACTTCATTTACGCGAGGAGTAATGTATCGGACGTCATGCGGCAATTTGACGTCATAATTGACGTCATGATGCTTTCTTACCGGTCCGCGCGTCAACCGTTGTTTATCGCAGAATATACAGAGCTTGATTTCCTTCTTTGTTTAACGTGAAATCAAACCGAGTCATGTTAGAAATACAAAATTACGTTCTTCTTGATGGATGTAACTATCAACAGACACGTATTTTGTCTCAACAACAGAATATTCTTTTCAGCATTCAGTTTGTTGTTTCTTTGCTATCTGAGTGTAGTTCTTTTTATGGAGTTCGGTGTTCAGCTTAAGACTTTAGCTGATATAAATAAAAAGAAAATTAAGTATACAATGCCGATGCAATGTCAAAAAATATTGACTTGCTCATTAGATTAGATTATGCATGCATTATAAAATCCGGAAAAGTTAAATTCAATAGCCAGTCAAGAAAATATAGATGGATACCTAAACAGAACTGAAATTGTTACGATTTTCAATTCATGAAATGTTTTTTTACATAAAATTTGACTTCCTTATTTATCATGTAACTGTAATTTATTACCTTACGTTTAGTACAAGTCACCCGTTTTGCAATGCATTGTTAATGTCTGCAAAATGCAGAGTTCACACAAAAAGTTAAGTATTTTCGTCTTTAATTGCTATTTTCAGTATAACAACCAACTTTTAGCCAAGTCGGTATATCCTTAGGGAGAAAATTATAGATAAAGCTTAGCAGAAAACGAAATGCTAAGCGCAGTAGGTGAAATTCAATCCGCGCGTGCATATAATGGCATTATCGAAAGTAGATTTTCCCATTGAGCTGTTTATTAGTACGTGGTTACATATATTATTACATCATGTTTATGATTTGATTCATTATTCAGCTATCTGCTCTTTTGACTGCAATTTTGATTATGGGTTTTGTGACTGGAAACAAGACAAAATGGACGACTTTGATTGGACAAGGTGGTCAGGAGAAACGGTGACAGTTAGGACAGGACCAGACTCCGATCACACATCAGGAGGTAATTAAAATATGACTTTAAAGGAAACTAGTTATACAGCAACGTCACAATGTAATATTTCTATGTAATTATGATTTTGAATATCGAAATGAGGTTGAGTTTACCTTAAGTTTATTTTTTAAATAGAATTTGCGTTACCAGTTTCATTTCCAAACTAATTATCCATGCGCTTTCAATGTACAACAAGTATTAAAACAAACTTATTGTCGTATAGTCAATGTATATTTTCACTGGTCACTATTTGAGTAAAAACTAAAGTACAAACACAGACAGTATTAATATTTAATAAACCCGGAGACCTAAAATATTCAATAATGTTTACAGATCAACATGAAATAAATTTTCGAAAAAGTCCGATCAGCTGTCTGACTTGTATTTCCCTCGACAAGGAAGTGCATTCGTATGCGGTTTACTTATGTTTCTATTTATTTGCATTAACACGAAGATTGCTGTGACTTATATATCATGTTTTTTTTGTTACCATTACATTTATTACATATTAAACTAGTCGAGATAACTTTATTTACGCTAACCCGTAATTTCGGAAGTTGGGGTTAAGAGTGATTGTGTGTACGCAATTAACCGATTTAAAATCCCGAAATCTTCGTCAAAGACTAGTCGGTCCTCAACCAAGTTCATTTTATAGCTTTTTGTGACCTTAGATTTTCATTTACTTTGTTTATGTAATATGCATACGCAGGTGTATGTTTCCTGATGAATAGTGCACCCTCCTTGGTTTAGTAAACAAATTTGTACATATATTATTATACATTAGAGGGCTTTTACGTGATTATTGAAACAAAAAGTCTTTATTGTTTATATGTTTGTTTTGTCCTTGTTGTCATTATGTACACAGCCAGCCATACATATAATCGTACAGATGACGATCTATGTCCTTGTTTGTATTAATCTGTACAGTATACATAAATCATTGGTAATTATACATTTAGAGGGCTTTTACGTCTATATCGAAACATCACCAAACTATAACAAAACTACCCGAATTAATAACTACGAGGCAAGACTGATCAGCCCAAAGGAGGACTCCGGGCGATATTGCTTGTCATTCTGGTATCACATGTATGGCAGCCATATCAACAGACTAGCCGTATCAATAAAGGAAGGCTTCGATACACGCGAATTATTCCGGAAAACAGGAAACCAGGGCAAAAGATGGATATTAGGGCAAATACAGTTTGAGGCAAAAGAACGTTTTCAGGTAGACCAAAATCAAAATACGAGGGGCATTTCAAAAGTAATGCAACTGGGGTAATAAAAAGTGCGCGTTCGATAGATTGTGATTTATTTACGCGTCGTATCCTCAAAGTAATCACCCTTGCTACGTACAGAAAGTTTCAAATGTTTAATCCAATTTTAAACTGCATTTTCATACTCATTTTCAGGTATACCCTGCATACACTAATAAACAGCGGATCCCAGGGCCTGTCGGGACCTTTAATGTCTACCAGCTAAATGTTTTTTTCAGTCTAGGGAACAAAAATTAGTCGCACGGGGCTAGGTCATGTGGAAGAACTCGAACCCTTTCTTTATTCTTAAACGAGGTCTCAACAGAATTATGCACAGGCGTGTTGCTTAAACCCAGTGTGTGTGGGCGTCGTTTAAAACATTGTTGTTTAAGTTTTTTAACACTTTCTTTTTATAAGACAATCCAGTCATAAATTTTCTATTTGTACAATCAGTTGCATAATCGGACCACAGATATTAAAGACAAAAAGACAATAACAAGCATTTCTTCCTTAGCACTCATCAACCTTTAGGCAATTGGGGGGAAACGGTAGTTTACAGCTTGTAGCCCATATTTTATTGTTAATTTTCCTAGTAGGCTCAAAACATTGTACCCATGTCTCATCTTCAGTAATAATTTTCAAAAACTGCTTTTGATAATATTTTGGAAACATCTTAAGCAGATTCTGACCGTTTTAAGTCGGACACGTTTTTGCTTGTCCTACAATAAATGAGGGATCCATCTACCTGTAATGCGTCTCATTTTCAAATTACGTTTTAGTAGGCGGCTGAGATACCAACTATTCTAGCTATCTGTTACCTTGCATACTTTTTCAACCATACTGTTAGAAGTGGAACTACAAGGACGTCCAGATTTTGGTGCATCATTAATGATGTCAAAGCCGCTTTAAACTTCTTCACCCACCTCTAGACTGTGGCATACGACACTTCATTCTACCCATGAAAATTGCACATTTCCTCAAAAATCTCCTTCGCAGATACGCCAAGCTTGCATCGAGTCTTTACATATCCTCGAATTTCAACTGCCTTTACACTTATACAACTATACCCCCAGCAGAGCTATCGTAAAAGTGTCTTCTTACGGTTGTAAGCGGACACTTTATAAATAGAACTGTCTTGTATAAACGCACTCTGTCAGTTAACTACCTGCACGTGAAGTTCGTGAACGAAGTCATCAACTGTATCTGTTGTAAAGAATATCCATTTTCAAGCTGATTTAATTTTTGGCTTCTGTTAAAAGTATCAATATTTTAATGTGAATAAGGCTTTTAAAACACAATACGGAATTATTAATTTCCACTTATAAACAGATCGGCAACGATTGTTTTATACTGCAGTCAGCATAGAATATCTGCAACACCTGAGGAAATTCACAATCTAATTAAAAATTAAGTGGGCCACGCCATGTGAAAACTAGCGCCTATTCACTATGAACGTAAAGTACGAGTGTACAGTGACGAAGCGCCGCAGTACGTTAAACAGAGGCACGTGGGTTACTTACTAATACTCTTGTGTAACGTAAATCTACAAGAAAATCCAATTTTATTGAACAGGACAGAACAGAACTGAACAGAACTTTATTGAAGGAACACAGATTACAAGGAAATCAATAAAACTTTAGGGCGGTGGTAAATAATAGGGTCGTTCAGATTAGCGAAACCAAACAACTTTTTTCTTGACTTAATTAACACTGTTGTATAAAATCACTCAAAAGCTTTGATATAAGCAACATTTAAACAAAAGTGTATTGTTTTATTATTTTAAGCTGATGATAAATATTTTTATTTCTCACCAGCTGAGTTAAACAATTTTTTTTTTTTTTTTTTTTTTTTTATAAATAACACTGTCTCGTGACATTCGTTTGAATATTGTGTTCAAATACACAATGATTTAGCAAGGGTGACATTAGAGTATAATCAATGTTAATGTAAGCCAGGCATTCATCGATCCTTAAAGAGGATTGTGTGCTCAGTTGAGTGTAGTAACCATCCTTTTTTTGTGAACCTGCTAAGCTCACTTTACCTCTTGTGATCATTTCCGTTTAACAGGTTTTTTTTAAAAACATTTAAGGTGAGTCTATTGCTACCGTTCACGAAAACTTTTCTCGCCGACCATTTTTATTACAGTATCAATGAGTATCTGTTGCTTTTGTCAAAGTATTAGCGATAACACAACATGTGCACATGCAAAATTTGGTATCTACGTGTAGCGAACATATTTCTCGTTATACCGGTACGCTTTTAATGAGAATCCCGTGCAATGTAAGAGGGCACAATAACCAGTTGCATATTTTCTAAATGCCCCTCGTATATGCATAAACATAAATATAAAGTGTATTATCATTAGTAATATGAAATAAGGCACTGTCTCAATCGGGAATCGATCCGACTTCAACTTATCCCATAACAAGAACTGTCTAATGACGGAAGGACGCACGGAATGACACATTTTTAATTCGATAGTAAATATCTCATTCGGTATATCGCATGTTACCGTAGAGGGATTGATCCCGATTTTCGTCGCTATGCGTAGGATCGAATCCCTATCAAAGGTAGATTTTGGAATAAAAACAACACTGCCCATATTGTATTATATTGCAGGAAACCGCCTTTTGGATAGGTGCACCCTCCGGAGAGGTATATTTATTACAAATGTAATTATTATTATGCTCTTATTCGATTCTCTCAAACGAGCATAAATCATTTATTATCTCCAAACACACCTTAACCTAAGTTCATAACCTTAAAACAAACAACACAACAAAAAGTCTAAGTTTAGGGGCATGCCGTTAAGCCGTCCCGTTTATTAAGTTTCCCTTTTACAAAACATTTTAATCGACTCAAATCTATAATATCTGTCAATAATCACAATCAGCATTTTTATTTTTTCTTTACATCCCAGAAATACGAAATCGCCGAAATGCAATTTTTTGCAAGTAGATACTGGCAGAAGATATTTATACTTTTTTACTTTTTTAGTAAATTTAACACAGTTTTGGAAAAGCCAAAGTCAAACGTGCTGCGAGCGGGCTACCTAACACTAACTCCTACGTGGGAGGGGGAGGTAGGAAACTCCGAGGCTCTAGATCAGCGGCTGTTTCAATCACCTACCTGACGTCTTTTGCCTTCTCACTTTGCCATCTTCCGTCTTCTTTGAAAAGTCTATCCGAAATATTGTTCATTGCGCTAACAGTAGCGCCACCTCGTCTTAAGCTATGTGTTCCATATTCATCTGGATTCAAGCCTAAATCTGACTAAAATCCCTTAGTAACTCCCTGAACCATGTATATGACAGACAACCTTTCTCTTTGAATAAGTAACAGTTTTTGCTTTTATGTAAAAATAAAGGGCGGAAAAGGTGAACATCATAAACGGTATTAATATTTCCCTTTTGAAAATAAAGACTTAAAGTATTGTACGGACAAGTAATATTTCCTGTTTTAGAGATTATTACGTTCTGTTCTTTCTTTGTTTGATCCATTTTGCTAGATCGAATTAATAATTCGAAATAATCGTCTTTGAATGTAACGTCAGAGCATTTCAGGTTGCTTAATTCTGATATGCGGAGAAATCCGGCGAAACCTATGACAATAAAAGTTAATGTTCTTAATCTGTATAAATCAACGGCGTCGGCTGGATACGAGGCGTGTTTCATAAATAATGCAACTCATTGTGCTATTATACGTTTATTAAATGATTTACAACAAAATTCATTTCATTCCTTCGAAGTATTCTCCTCTCGACTTCACACACAAGTTTAGTCTTTTTTATCCAGTTATCCAAGCATTTTTGGTAGTCTTCAATAGGTATAAGTCTCATATACTGGCAAAAAGCTGATCCAAGGGCTTTCCGCGAAGCATAGCGTCTCCCAGCGAGCATTGATTTCAGCTTTGGGAACAAAAAATAGTCACATGGTGCCAAGTCTGGCGAGTAGGCTGGATGTTCCAAAACTCGAACCTTTTCTTTGCTCAAATAATCTTTTACAATCTGAGCCTTATGTGAGGATGCGTTGTCATGAAGAAGTGAAATGTACTTCATACCATTTTGTGGTCGTCGTACTTTAAAGTATCTGTTCAGTTCCTTAAGAACAACGGTTTTGTAGAATTTGGCAGTTACACTCCTACCCTTGGGAACAGGTACTTGTATAGCAGGTCCGTTTATTGAGAAGAAAATGCAGTACAACACCTTCACTGTTGCCATACGTTTGGCAATAACTTGCCTCTTTGCATGTTTCGTTGCCCATACACGATTTGAACACTTCCGTTTGGGCTCAAAGAAGTGAACCCATGTCTCATCACCTGTAATTAATTCTGAAAAACGTTTATTGTCAAATTCAGGGTATAACTTAAGCAGTTTCTTAGCCTTTCGAACGCGCGCCTGTTTTTGTTCGGCTGTCAGAAGGTGTGATATCCATCGTGCACATTTCTTGTTCACGAGCAGGATTTTGCGAAGAATGAAATGAACTCGTGCCGATGATATTCCTGATCGACGAGCTAAATCACGCACAGTTAAGCGAGCATCCTGATGTAGAAAGTCCTTAATTAACTGGACGTTTTTTCTTGATGGTTGCTGTCTTTGGCCGCCCAGAACGTCGAAGGTCTTCTACCTGCCCCCTTCCCGATTTGAATCGCAATATCCATCTCGTCACTGTACTATATAGCTCATGTACAGTTACGAAACCCTAGGGCTATACGGAAACATCTCACACAGAAGTCAACTGAATCATTAGTGCATGGATTGATTCATTCTCACATTGACTTCTGCAACAGTTTATTTACAGAAATTCCAGCCTACCAAATCAATAAACTACAGCGAGTCCAAAATCATGCCGCTAGAGTAGTCAAGAATGCTTCCTATGAAAAACCAAGTACCGAACTTCTGAAAGAATTACACTGGCTTCCAGTTAAGGCTAGAGTCATGTTCAAAGTTTTTAGTAATAGTCTTCCGTGTCATCAATGGTACAACTCCAGTATATCTGAGGGAAATGTTTGTACCTACTCGACAACGATACAGACTTCGCTCACAAAGTGACACTAACTTTAACATCCCTAGACGGCGAACAAACTAGCAGACATATCTATGGCAGTCGTTGGTCCCAAATGGTGGAACGATCTGCCTAGCTATCTGAAAAACATTCAGTCTGAAGCCAGCTTTAGATCAAAACTGAAAACACATTTATTTAGGCAGTTTTATGAACAATGAGTGTAGTCTTGTTAAAATACAAAATATTCAGAAGTGGTGTAAAATAGTATTTATATATGTCCAAATCTTTAAATCTACGTTCTAGAATCCTGTTCATATCTTGTATGTATATATGTTAAATGTGTGTTATGTAATTGTAAAGCGCAATAGAATATTTTATAATTTTTGCGCTATATAAATGCCATGTATTTGTATTTGTATTTGTATATGAAACTTCATAGTGTCCATATATATTACAAATTTCCTTAAAAATAACTTTTGCACTTATTCCAATTTTATTCTTGGCTTGAATGTATGATCGAATTTGTAGCCACTTTTCTGAACGTTTTCCAACCATTTTAATATGTAGTAGCATGAAGTAACCTACTTCGAAACTACGATATTTGTACCTGGATATTAACCAAATATCGAGGAAAACGGAGACGAATAATTGCTCGAGCGTAAAATATGGGTTTGGTGGTGGAAGTGAACGTGGTTTTTGAGATTTTGTAACAGTTGCATTATTTATGAAACACCCCTCGTATAAGGTAAACATTTTCAAAATGACGTCAGAGGTTAGAGCCTTTTTCTTTTCTGTAGGTGCTCCACACAGCTTTTTAGCAGCATTTAAAACTTAAATTTTGGATTCGCACGGATTTTTTAATTCTGCAAAGTCGTGTGCCCACTTCAACGCGTAGAAACTATGTTCTATGTCTGAAATGGAGCTCTCTTTCTGAATTAATGACACCAAATACAAAGCAATATGAAACTCTAATGCTGGAAAGAATTTAGTAATGTTCATTTGACTGCACCATGAACTCCATTCTTTTTAAATAACATGCATATTGTTTTCTGGTATTATCAGATTTGCTTTGTAACACTGTATCAGGTAAAATATCTGCCAGGCGTTAAAGATTTGGTCTTTCTTCGGTTAAATGTTGAAGATCTTTCAAAATACCAAATTTGAAAACACTGGAAAAAGCAAAATAACTGATAAAAATAAGAGTTTCTGGAAAATAATGATAAAACTGACTCCAATGACCTGCCTTCGTTTCTTATGTATATATCACATGGCATAATACCTATGCCTGTAATATTTTCTATATCTCTGTAATTATTATTATTATTTTTATTATACCATATTTGTATAGCACTCTTTTCATACAAAAGAATATACGTTCAAAAGTGCTTAACAATAGAATGAACATACATGCACTATAGATAATTACAAAAATAAAACAATGATACGGATAAGATACGTGTTTAAAACATTAAATAATAGTTAAAATGATTAAATGCTAAACACAGTTTACTACATGAAAGTCAAAACAATATCACACTTGCAATATATCTATGCATATGACTACGAATAACACAGTTTGTCTGGTTAAACACAAATTACATCTAAAACAGTTTACGCAGAAAACAACACTGAAGTGTTTAAAATACATCATCTTTTTATATCTCTATAATCATCATCTTTTCTATATTTCATCTTTTCTATTTCTCCTCTTTTCTGTATCTCCTCTTTTCTATATCTCATCTTTTCTATATCCTCATCTTTTCCATATTTCTATAATCATCATCTTTTCTATATCTCATATTTTCTATATCTCATTTTATCTATATCTCATCTTTTCTTTTCTATATCTCATCTTTTCTATATCTTTATAATCATCATCTTTACAGTGTCTCACTTTTTTTAAAGCAGGTCCTTGGATACAGTTAAGGAATTTATGAAATCAAAGAAATCGTCTGAAACGCACCAATCGTCTTCGTCAATACGACGAGAATAAAAGTCCGCGAGATCATTCTCTGTCCGGGGGGTGGGGGGTCCATAACACAGACAAATTTATTCTGTTCTGAGAGCAAAAATTGAAAATGTTTAAGGCTAAGGAATGTAAATCTTGTTTGGAACTTCCGGCTTGAACAATAACTTCGCAGTTTTTATTGTCTGTAAACCACTGAACACTCTTGTTTGTTAAAAAGTGTGACAAAGCCCGGATACCCTATTCTATGCATTTTATTTCTCTCCAGGTAGAACTTTTAATTTTTCAACATCTGACCATGTTTCGTGCGAAATGCAGCCAGCAAAACTAGGAGAATATGTTATACATGCAACATCACCTGCGTCTGAAAAAAAACAACAACAGAAAATGCCTCTTATGCCAACGAGACAGGAAACAATTGTTTTTCGTTCAGAAAATCAATATTGTCTGCCCAGAAAGATAATTCAGTCCATTCTTGACTTCCTTGTAAAATACTACAAGAAGGATCCCAGTGACTCATTATCCTTGCATACAAGAACCTGATAATTAGGCGGACAAGCTGCCCTAGGACAAAATGCATTGAAGCTATCATACCAGTTATTTTCGCTAGGTGGCGCACTGGTACACATTTTTGGGATTTTGCAACCGAAATTGCCCGCTTTAGATTACTAACTCGTTCTTTGGTAATTTTTAAAACCCCTGTTTTTAAATCAAAGAAATGACCTAGCCATATTAAAAATTGTTCAGGAACCCAAACAGACTTTTCATTATTGGCCATGAAACCGGATTTATCCAAAAAGTCCACACAAAATCAGAACCGCTAAAGTCTGATAAAAAGAAGAATTAACTGACCAACCATCGTCTAAGTAAACGATGATTTTGATTCTTCGGTTACGCCAATATTTTACAAGTTCTCTCAAAACTTTGGTAAAAATGAAACCAGAGGAATTTAAACCAAACGGGAGCACTGTAAAAAACGTAGTATTTTATTTCAGTACCCTGTTTAAGGGAAAACCCTAAAAATGTTCTGGGGAAATGTCTATATGGTGATATCCCGAAGTCAAGTCAAATTTAAACATGTAACCGCCTTTTTCAACGTAGTCTTAACCTAACTTAACATCCTCAAACCGCATATTTTCTTTCCAAATGTACTTATTGACATGCCTTAAATCTAAGATTAGCTTTTTTCTTGCGTGAGCGACTAACAGATACTGTAAGGGGGTTTACTACTAGTGGTTGAAAATGCACTTCTAATACTCTGCCTGAATTTACTAATTCCGAAACTGCATTTAACACGAAAGGCATGTTTACCAAAGCGGATTTGTTGCTTTTAAAACATATTGATTCAGGAGTGTGGATAAAAGGAATAGTGTAACCGGTTTTTATTACACTTTTTACATAATCGTTTGTGCCAATAGACTCCCAGAAATCAAGATTTTGTTTCAATCTGTCCTTTACAGAAATGTTTGGAAAAAAATGATTTTCTTTGAATTCAAAATAGGATTTTAGTTCATTGTGAATATGACAAAATGGGACAAAATTCATATTATACTCAACTTTTAAGTCCGTGATGACAGGATTCTGGGAAGTTACAGTTTCACTGCTTCTTTGGGTCGGTTTCTCATAGGAATGCACTGGTAAAGGCTGGAACTCCGCCGACCTTCTGGTTGAAGACGTTGTGTGGACAGTTTGAACGGTAGTGCCCGAACTTGCCGCAAGCAAAGCATTGATCGATTGGCCTTGGGCCGAAGAATCTCTGACGCCACTGGTTGTTAAACGTGTAGGGACGAAAATTGTTGTACCCTTGAGCTAGGGTTGCCATAGAGGATTTATTGACGTTTCCAGATAACCCAGGCAAGGAGAATAACTTGAAATATAGTTATCCTTGTTGAGCGACTTTCTCTTTTCATCTCGTTCTTTCAAAATTGCGAGAGCTGACTTTTCCGGGTTTTTTTTTAATTTTCTGCTGTCTTCGTCGTCGCTTGCCTAGTCGTCTTGTTCGTATTCTTTGACCACGAGCCAGCCGGCCGGGGAATTATCAGCCAATTTTATCAGTTTAATACGTCGATTAAGCTTCTGGCTTATTTGAACACAAATGTCAGTAATATCACAGTTCCCTGAAGGATTTGTAAGAAACTCGAGTTTCTGAACGAGAGAAAGTAACTCACAGTTTAAGTCAAGTTGATCTTGTAAGCCTTTAGATTTCAAAGTCGCAGGTTTCACAACAGGCTGCGTCGTGAAAAAAAACCTTTTTATTTCAGTAAACTTCCTGTCGAAGTAAGCTTTCAAGCTCCTGAGACATGATTTCGACGTCCAAACAAAAATTTCACTAGTGGACGGCTTGAACGTAAAGCCTCGAATGACTATATTACTTTTATACATTA
Organism: Mercenaria mercenaria; assembly: GCF_021730395.1. Taxonomy (NCBI): domain Eukaryota; kingdom Metazoa; phylum Mollusca; class Bivalvia; order Venerida; family Veneridae; genus Mercenaria; species Mercenaria mercenaria. Next base: position 9,951 of record NW_026461686.1, on the reverse strand, counting down.
CTTCGTGCATAATAAACGCAAAAACTACTAATTTGTGCTTTCATTGGTAATCACCATATAAGGAAAAAAAACGGTGTATGCACCACAAATAAATACATTTTTGTTATGAGTATTATTATTATTATCAAAATGCTAACGCTGAGTAATTTGCGTTTTCCTGGAAATGCATTCAGAAAATGACCTCGTAGTCTAAAATGTTCAACAATCATATGTTTGTAGTCCAAACGCGTTTCTTTGGTATAACTATACAGCGGTTGAACTTTAATTTCCTTGAATGTTTAAACCCTAAATACGAAGCATTCCAAATGTCACAACGTTGGACCCGCTACGAAAGTTTATGTTACGTATATTTTATTGGATGTTGCCCAAGTCGTGATGTGAAAGTTAGGACACTTGTAATTGCAATAACTCTTTTACATAAGAACGTACAAAAGTTGCTAAATGAGAACAATATAAATGGATGAAAAAAATGACACTGTAAAAAAAGAAAACGATGTATATTTGTTTCCATTTGGATGTTAAATCATCGGATAACCTCCAAACAATATTACCACAACCATGTATTTTAAATGGAGACTAATTAACAGTAAATTATTTCTTAAATGTTTTTACAAATGGGGTCTTTATAATGCTAATTGGACTGGTACATGGGTATAGAACACGATCATTTTTCAAGATAATGTCAAAGAAATCAGATATTTTAGACGTATTGACACGTGTAGCCTTAGCACAGAGTGAGTTCTATAGTAATTGTTATAGACCTCCGTTTGAAATGCTCTATGTGCCACTTTTGACCTGAAGTACCATTATATACATGTACCCCGTTATTATTTTTATCTTGTTTAAATAGATTGTAATTGAGGGAAAAGCAAGAAATCACAGGCATTCTTGGTATGGAGACATAGCAGTTGACGATATAGTAATTTTCCCCACTGAAAAATGTCCAACAGGTCAGTTCACTTTTCGTTTTACGTCCAACAAATTTTATGTCCAATACATGCTTGTAGTCAGCTCATCTATCCCATAAAATAGATCTACACTTTCGGCAAAATATTATTATTTGCTTTGAAGTTGTCATTCAATATACATGTTAGCACCAGAGGTTATATAAGCGGCACAGATTTGCATAAATTTTCTTTTTCATATAAGATTGTGGTGGTCCTACCCCGGAAGCTGGCGTTGCAAATTCAACAAACATCAAAATTGGATCTGCAGTGCAAATATCATGCAAACCTGGTTATAAAATTTTAGGGAATTCATCAGTTTTTTGCTTAGTAAATGGTTCCTGGAGTGACAGGTCAGAATGCCATCCAACAGGTAAATAGTATTTTAAATGACGTCATTATCATTTTGATAAAACATACTTTTTACGATATAGTTATGTGCATACGACTGAGAAGTTTTCAATAAAGGAACGACTTGCATTTCGCACTAGAATGAATTGAGGGTACAATAATGCTATACACCGGGTTCTTTTTATGTAAAAATATTAGCAAAACATTTAGTACCGTTTTATCTTTATCGATTCCTACGCTCATCTGGTTTCAGACTGTGGAACTATGAAAATCACAAATGGACATTTTAATACAGCAGCCGGAACGACTTTTGGAAAAACTGCTACACAGTCCTGTGACACCGGTTATACCTTTGCGGGAGATGAAACGGTCACATGCCTTGAAGCTGGTTGGAATGGTACTATTGCAACGTGCACCATCGTTGGTATGTAACTGATGGCAGATGTCTTCGCTATTAAATTATACTGCCTTTGCTTTTATAATTATTTCTTAGTTAATATGCAGTTTTAAAAGTGCATTGCCCAGATTGGGTCCATACATGTTCAGGATTTTTTCTACTGTCCGATGCATGAATTCCGCAACAGGGCGTTTTCGGGAATTGCAGCTTTATTTTGCAAGGCCTATGTTTGTATAAAAAAAAACTTCTATAAATAGGTCTCTAGTGCTGGCAGTAGGATCTTTTGCAATTAGATGTCTTTCGTAACATTGAATTTATATCCAAAACGCGTTTTTTCTTACGTAAAATATGTGGTCAAAGAAATTAAGTAAAATTGAAAAAAAAATATTGGTACTTTATAAATCATAATAATTATAATATCCCACAAAATGCTACGAGGATTTCAGGTCTTACAAGTTACTATGAGTACATGGTGAAATCAGAATTATGGAAGCACAACTGTCAAAAATCTCTTTTATTTTTACAAGTTGACAAAATTACCCAAACTACCGACCCCTGCCCCCATTGTGCAGTTTACATGAGATTAAGGCAGATGCTGTCAGTGTGATTTTGAAGTAGAATCTGTTTTTGGATAAGAGGTGGATTATTAGCCATATTTTGACAATTTAGCAATGATGTTTTTGCATAATATAAACGTTTCTCCAAATGGCGGATTTCCTGAAAATATGCTCGTACATCCTTTATTTACACGGGGTGCTATAAGCTGTAAATATGGTGATCTGAACTTTTAACATTATATACGACACCTAAAACTACAGATTATGTGCTTTCTCAAATGTATATTATAAAAGGAATGCTTTTAAATTTTCATGCGGTGCTTTCGTGTGCATATGCGGTGATTTGAGCTTTACGTGTTAAATTTTACTTTCTATTTGTATACAGTGCTTTCAAAGATTTTATGCGGTTGTTTCAGCATCCATTGGGTTTCTTTTCATGATATGTAGTTGTTCAAAGTTATATTTACGGTGAGTTCAAGTGTAAATACGGTTCCAATTTCATCATAGGGAAACAATATTTATGAGATCCAGTTTACTAAGGGAAATAAAGGGTATCGCCGAAAGTGTCAGACATGAGATTTGACAGAATGCCCTCGAATCGTAACCTACGTTAGATGTTTTTGGAAATTTCGTTAACTATAGTAATATTTCAATTTCAAAATGTAGTTTACTCTAACCTTCACCACATACAAGGTTGAAAGCCCCGTATGTACAATGTAAATGTAACATAAATTCACATTCACTCATAGGTACCTCATACACAGATTAAAGTTCCACACATGTGCGTGGGGTCAAATTTAGCTTCGTTTTGTTTTAAGCTGAAATGTTTGCTCAATATATTCTTAACTCGAATGCAAATGCCAAACATTTCCATATAACGGAAATCGTTTGCAAAATTGTCAATACATTAATGGACTATGATGATGTTTATGGAACTACCTTTCTCAGCGTCTCATTAAATTAGACCCGCCCGCTTAGCTCAGTAGGTAAGAGCGTTGGTCTACGAATCGCGGGGTCGTGAGTTCGATCCTCGGGCGGGGCGTATGTTCCCCGTGACTATTTGATAAACGACATTGTGTCTGAAATCATTAGTCCTCCACCTCTGATTCATGTGGGGAAGTTGGCAGTTACTTGCGGGAAACAGGTTTGTACTGGTACAGAATCCAGGAACACTGGTTAGGTTAACTGCCCGCCGTTACATGACTGAAATACTGTTGAAAAACGGCGTTAAACCTAAAACAAACAAACAAACAAATCATTAAATTAGACTTGTTATTTACATGACTGTCACTAATGATTATAGAAGCCAGGTCAATATTTCAAAGTTTGATTTCTCCGTACGACATTCGTATTTAATGAGTAGAATAATGTAATCTAGTAACAGAAGCTTAATATTTATTTTGTCGACTCTCTTTACCAGTTTACTCATCTCGGTAAAAAAATAATACTGAAGATGTATATTCAATTGTTTAATTTTACTCGTTTAATACATTTACTACTCAAGATGCTGCTCATGATTAATACTGCTTTATTCAACTCTTTTAATATATTCAATACTTAAACGACATTCATATATCACATTTATGAAACATAATCAAATGTTTTAACACAAAACATGAAAAATCAATTATATTAAAATACGATTGCGTTTTACTGTTCTCTTTTATAGACCCTGAAAGCAGTGCTCTGATTGCGGTTTATGTAACTGTTCCACTAGTTGTATTTGTTACGATCATGTTAACACTCGTTGTTTGCAGGTAAGATTCATGGACCAATTACAACGTCTATCGAGATAACGTACGAATATTTTATCTATGGCATCCAAATGCCTTCTGACTATTATATCTTTTAAAAGATATCAAATGTTTGCAATGTATCTAGAATCATAATTAAGATTGATATTCAAGTAAATATTTTAGTAAGATATGAAATGCACATACTAAATTGCTGCTTTGTATCAGATTAATTTCACTGAGTGTCAAATGGTAATGGCAACTCTTACTACGTATTTCGACCACAACGTATTTTCATAAATAACTATTGCCTTCAACTCGTCGAATCACTTTATTCTTACATCTTACTTATTACGTATCGCTAACAAATATAAGGTATGGTATGACTGAGCCTCAATTATGTCTATCTTTACTTTCAAATAAGTGACATTAATCATTTTACACCGTCTTCCATTCAAAGGACTATATCTAAGCTAATTTCAAATGTAATTAGAATACAGTCATACTTGTGCTGACAACGCTGAACATCTTCATATTAAGGCCACTATTATCTCTTTCCGTTAAACAATAGATGTTGTAAATTTACCTTGGTTGAGAGACGACCTGTTATCAAAGGCCACTTTTCCATTTCCATCATGTGCAGTTTTTACAGAAAGCTTTGACTGAATATCCCTGATGTACCAATTCTCTCCTTGTATGCTTTGCACGGATTGAAGAACTTCTAAAGGCGAAGTGTATTTATCTAAAAGGTATTCGGTAAAAAAAGACTATAAAAACAGAAATTCACAAAATGCATTTTTCGGAAATAACAAACCGTTTTACTGCAGATGATAGAACAAAACATGAACTAATATGTTGTTTTCGTCTTTGTAACGTTATGACATACTTCCTGTATGCGGATGTAAAGTTTCTGTGCTTTGTTCATACGCTACTAAGTGTTGTAAGAAAATCTTTTGTTTGAATTTATTTTTCACTATTATTTGTTGAATATGGTATGTAGGAAAATGATTCTATCACTGGCTGTAGGCACATACGGGTATATCCGGCTCTCGGTTAACTGTTTACGCGTTTACTTGGCATGAGCCTCGTTACCGCCTAAACAGTTACCCTCGAGACCGGAAATTCCCATCTGCACCTACAACCAGTATAATATTAAAGATAGAAAGCAAGAGCCTTTTTTATCGTTCTATATGGTATAGTTTGTCTAAACTATTGGACATATTTCGTCCGTAACTTATTGCCTCCTCTCCTGATTGTTTTAACAAAATAGATTTTAATATAGCACAGCATAATGCTAATCTCATGCACATGCATTTAGGGTTTTTTTATTGCCAAGAATTGTCTAACCTACTGTCCTGTTGTTTAATTACGGTATTAGTTCAATTAAAAACAACTGTTAATCCCCAACAAAATAGCAAATATCAAAGCGCGAACTCCGAACAAAAGAAATAAAAGTAACGCGAGCTGAAGCAAATATACGAAACTACTACTACTACTAAACATTAAATTGGTAGATAGTGGAATTCAAGACGCTTGCCTATTTTTTTTTTTCATTTTTAGAAATCGTGAATTCTTGAAATTGATATGTCACCACTGGTCTTTCGTACATATATTTAATTATTGTGCTCTAGTTTGTTTATAAATTTCAACGATAACATTGAAACTACGTAATGGAATTTAATGAAACTCGGAGTTATGACAGACTGGTCGGAGGCAAGGGCCAATCAAAGTGGAGACCTTCCGTTGCAGTTTTGCTGCTAATTTAATAACATGAAGTAATCATTAACAACAATTAGAGGGCAAAAAGTACGCACGAACCATACCAGTAAAACTAATTATTGCAATATTTATTTTCAACAAGTTAACAGCAACATTGCAATATCATTAAGACTACATATTTTGTCTTTTTACCTTCAACGATGTTCATACATTATAATTTGATTCCGTTTCAAGACATTTTCATCTATAAACACACTACTTAAGTAAAGCGTAAGTAACACTGAAATGTGATATAAAATATATAGAAGGAATTTAGCTATTAGTTGTACTACATACATTTAAAATATCTACATAAAAATACCGTTTTACTTATTCCGATACATAATACATATTGTTATCTATATAAGAAACATTTGAAAAGTTGATATACATCTGAGACATGCCACTGCCAACGTCCATGTGCATCATGTTTAATCAAAGAACTAGTTGGGAGAGAAACGACAGACGGGTGCTTGTAAAGATCTATGCTGTATTTTACAGGAAAAGGCCACTGAAATGCTCGAAAGCATCAGGGGCCCAACAAGGAGAAAACATGAATCCTGTCATCCAAGAAACCATGAAAACTAATAACGTGGTGAATGAATATGAACACTTGAACAGCAATACGATGCAAACTGGAACAGGCGGATCGGCACTTCCGGGCAATGAATATGCTGTTTTATCTGATACTGAAAACGACGAGGTAGTACATGTGTACTATAGCACTGATGAAGCAAAGTTTGTAGATAAAGATGATGACAAACTTGGCTATGAGAATGTAAAGAGCTTTGCATCGCCCTTTGGAGGTATGTCTGAAAACACAATTGGAACCAAATGTGAGCCAAATGGTGATGAAACACCGATTCAGCTATATGAATGTCTGAAAACGGACACACAAAATGAAAATGATTTTTATGATCTTTTAAATAAAAACTAAGTTCATTTATAATGTAGGACTATCACAATGTAATGTTAACGATTGATAGTGTGAAAATGAAACTTTATTGTTTGTTAAATAATCAATCGCCTTCAGCCTTTTTAGAGAAAGAAACAAGAGGACGTGTGCCAAAGCTGTGGCTCAATACGAACGCACATTTTACTTTAATTTAAAAGAAATAATATGAAATAAAAGTGACATTATAGAATTTATATGCACTTTGTATGTTTGAAAGAAAAGAGAAGAATGATGCGGTATATTATTATAAAAGTGCTTTAGCGTTCTTGCTGATAACATTTGACAATCTAACTTCTGTTTTGCTTTCAAAGACGTTATAATTGATGATCTGTTTAACTGATTGTTTAAAGTAAGCGGCTTACTATTTCATCCTTATATAGAACCTTTTTCTTTGGTTGCTATTGAACTGGTAACTGTTTTGAACGAAGTGATTTGTTTGTTGATTCGGTCAGTTTATGAATATTTTTAACAAAATATCTCACCAAACTTTCAAACTAATAAGTTTAGATGAAAACTATCGTAAAATAAAATTAAATGGTATCCAATAAGCGAAAACTTACCTACCACAATTGCATTAACATCAGAGGCACAGTGTAACTTAAAATAAGTTATGATTCCGAATAATCAGAAATTGTTTAATGAAATAGGATGTCATTACTAGTTCATCCATTTATAATTACATACTATATCTAATATGATGTCATGTTTTGTTTATATTACATTTTTCCTATGGCATAGAAAATATCTTTTTACTTCAAAGCTAGATACAAAATAATATTTAACATACTATGTCCTTTAAAATCAATGTCCGATTGCTATACGTTTCAAACTCTAGTTGTCTAATGGTTTGATTCTTTAACATTGTTAACGAGACACGGATCTAACTCTGATTTCATTCAATGAAATATTTGTTTGTTTGTTTTTCTTTGTTTGTTTCGGGTTAAGCGCCACTTTTCAACAGTATTTCTTTTATGTAACGTTGGACAGTTACTCTAACCAGTATTCCGGGATTCTGTATCAGTATGTACCTGTTTTCCGCAAGTAATTGCCAACTTCTCCAAAAGAATCAGATATGGGGTATAAAACGATCTTAGACACATTTTATCAAATAGTCACGAAGATGATATATCTTGCGTAGAGATCGAATTCACTACCTTATGATCCGTAGATCTGAACTCTCTTATTACACCTTACCAGAGGAGCATCAAATAAAAAGTAACTGAAAGGTAAAAGCAGGATATCTTGAAACCAAAACAATACGAGTAGATTCAAATTCTTAAACAAATACACTAGGTTCAAATTCGAATCACAGATTACAAAACTATTTCTAATGTAACGTACAGGACACATAATGTGTTTGCTTTTATTCTACTGTCAATAAAATTGCATAACTTCTTAATCTGCAATTAGAAGTCGAAAATGATGTTTGACCATTTTTCATGTTATTTCTTTCTTTGTTTTATCCATTGAAGTCACGTTTTAATAATATATGTTACAGTATCTGCACTATTGTAGCGTAACTCTTCAGTCGATGAAAAACCTTTTCCCTCCTTTAAGTAAACAAGTTTGAATGGCGTTTTTCCACGTGGAGAAGCAGACATCAGTATGCATTGCAATTATGTTTTGAGTATGCCTTGTACGACTAACGCACACTTTGCTTTTAAAATAAATGTGACTGTTATTACTTAGTCTAATTTTGTAAAGTAGTTTATATATTAACAATACATCTTCTTTGTGAAATAAGTTATGTGTTTGTTTCATTTCCTGCAGTTAAGAAATAACAAATATGAAAATATATGTACTATTACTCTATATCTACTTACTATATATAATGGATTTCTTATGTCGACATTATAATAAGAGCGAATAAACTGAAATTTTATTCTTGTATATAGTGATATATATATTTATCTAAACTGAAAAATTATGAATAAGTATATTAATAGAACAACTAGGAAAACTTTATGACGCTTTCTTAAAAATCCGAAAAGCTACATATTTATATCAGTAACAGTCTTTATATATCAGAGAAGAAATATGTAACTTTACATTCTAGAAAAATGATGTGCTGGAAACTTCATACGACATTCAGGATTTGAATGCGGTTCAGTGAACATATACACCATATTATTATTTTTTTAAAGAAAATGAACGAATTTCAGCAAACGACATAAGACATATAACAGCATAAGGCCGTACTAATGGTGCTACAAAGGACAAAAGGTATTAATACAACTTTAAAAAATAGCAATTGCTACAAATGACGTACTAGAACTTTAACGGCAATTGGCCTGGTATATAGTGAACAAAGCAAAACAGAAAATGGGACAGTTTAATAATTACAGCACACTCATTTTATTAACAGTTTTAATGGAAGAAGTTCAGTAACAGCCTATACAACCTGTAGCCTGTAACCCTTCAGAGCCGACTTGACCGCGGGAATCACCAGAAAATCCATTGGGAGCATGGTCAGGTGAATAAGCTTGGTGCTCAATGAGATGTTATCCGAGAAGTTCTATCTGTAGCAAAGTGGTCTGCGCAGTGTGCGCAGGCACGTTGTCCTGACGGAGAAGAACATCTTCAAGATTAACTCCGTGGCTCTTCTCCAGTAACGCTCGTGTGAGGTCACTTCGCAGCACTTGTATCTATTTATTCCACATGTATGGACGTAAAAGTATATTCTTTTCCTTTACCTCTCATGAACAGACTCATTCAAACCGTGTCTGCTATTATTCTTCTTGATTGCAGTTTTTGCTTCTAAAAGATCTTTTTACAGATTTTATTATTAAATATTCTGCATTTCTAAGACCAATTTAGCATAATTAAGAAGAACAGATCAGTTATAAATATTTAGTAAAAATTCTGATAATAACTACCTAAAGCTTACTTTTCCGTAGTACTCAGCGTTGACGGTCTGTTAAACTTCAGAGGCATGTTGCGAAATCATGCCCTTTCGGACGGCAAACATAATGATCATCTGCTTTTCTGTTGGTGGCGGCACATAATCTGACAACAAACCGTCCTTAGCTTCAGGTATCAGAAATCAAATATTGATCCTGCGATAACAGAAGCAGAGTTTTCGTCTTCTAGTTTGATCGAAAATTTCCTTGGGAGGACGAGGAAGAAATTGAGATAATGAAAGCAGTAAACGAACTTACAGAAATAAACAATGCTTTTCAAATTACGAGTGAAGGAGTGTTTTCGTCAGAAGCTGCAACAGGAAGACAGTCACGGCCTTAACGCATGGTAAAGAACT